>NW_025544755.1:0-72876 GCF_011800055.1 Colletotrichum gloeosporioides | reverse complement strand
TATAATAACTAAGATTTAAAATTTTATATTACTAAAAAGCAGTAATTTTTTATCCTAAATATAAGTTTAGAAATTTATATTAATAAAAAGCTTATAACTTTCAGCTTAAAATTAATCCTAAACTTAGGTTTAGAAATTTAGATCCTCATAATATAGTAACTTTTAATCTTAAACCTAAGTTTAGAAATCTAAATTACTAAAAAAAAAAAGCTAGTTTTTATCCTAAACCTAGGTTTAGAAATTTATATCTCTAAATTATAATAACTTTTAATCTTAAACTTAAGTTTAGAAATCTAAATTACTAAAAAAAGAAGTTAACTTTTAATTCTAAACTTAGGTTTAGAAATTTATATTCTAAAAGAAAAACTAATTTTTATCTTAAACCTAAGTTTAGAGATTTATATTACTAAAAAAAGAAGTTAGTTTTTATCTTAAACTTAGGTTTAGAAATTTAGATTATTATAATATAGTAACTTTTAATCTTAAACCTAAGTTTAAAAATTTAAATCCTTAAAATATAGCAACTTTTAATCCTAAACCTAAGTTTAGAAATTTATACTCTAAAGGAAAAACTAATTTTTATTTTAAACTTAGGTTTAGAGATTTATATTACTAAAAAAAGAAACTAGTTTTTATCTTAAACCTAAGTTTAGAAATTTATATCCTAAAGGAAAAACTAATTTTTATTTTAAACTTAAGTTTAGAGATTTATATTACTAAAAAAAGAAACTAGTTTTTATCCTAAACCTAGTATACTAATAATTATTTATAAGCTATAAAGGCTAATTTTTACTTATTTTATTTTTTATTTAGTATTATTTAGTAGTATCTATAATCTATTTACTACTTTATTCTTTATAGTATATTATATTTATATTTTAGTTATAAAAGCTATTATAATATTTAATATTATTCTTCTCCTTAACTAAATCCACTTTATTAATCTTTAGCTTCATTATAGCTAAGATATTCCTTTATATAATTTTCTACTTAGTATAACTTTATTACTTTAGGAGCTTATTCCCTAATAGTAATATTATTATTTAGTATTATTTAGCGTTTATTTACCCCTTCTAGCTATTAAGGCTAACTTTTAAAGTCTTAAGAGCTTATTTCTATTTTATAGTTTTATTACTTAGTGAAGTTTAAGATCTATTTAAACCTTCCTATCTATATTTATTTTAACTAAATTTCTTTATTTATTATATTTATATTAGATATAAATAACTATACTTCTAAGGTACTATTAAGGGGTTATATTTTATAGTATAATAGAATACTACTATTATCTATATTATTAGAAGTCTTCCTCTATTTATCCCCTATCTCTATTATTTAGTATTACTTAATATTTATTTAACCTTTATAACTATTAAAGATTAATCTTAAGCTTTAGGATTTAGTTTCTATCTATTAGGTTTATTACTTAGTAAAGTCTAAAGATAATTTAAACCTTCTTATTAGGTATTAAAGATTAATCTTAAGTTTTAGGATTTAGTTTCTATCTATTAGGCTTATTACTTAGTAAAGTCTAAGGATAATTTAGACCTTCCTATTAAGTATTAAGGATTAATCTTAAGCCTTAGGATCTAGTTTCTATCTATTAGGTTTATTACTTAGTAAAGTTTAAGGATAATTTAAACCTTCCTACTAAGTATTAAGGATTAATCTTAAGCCTTAGGATTTAGTTTCTATCTATTAAGCTTATTACTTAGTGAAGTTTAGGGATAATTTAGACTGTCTTACTATATACTAAGGATTAATCCCTAGTTTTAGGATTTAGTTTATATCTAATAGTCTTATTACTTAGTAAAGCTTAAAGTCTATTTAAACCTTTCTATCTATATTTATCTTAACTATATTAGTTATAAATAACTATACTTCTAAGGTATTATTAAGGGGTTTTTAAGCTAAATATTAAGAGCTAGTTTCTATTTATTAATCTTATTACTTAGTAATACCTATAGTTAACTTAAATATATTAGTTTAATATTATTTACTACCTCTATTATCTAAGTATTCCTATTAATATACTATAAGATAGCTATTAGTAGTATAAATCTATAGATAAACTACTCCTTATAATATATACCCTCCTAAATCTCTAGATAAATTTAATATAATCCTATAAGGTTTTAGTATTCTATATAGCCCTCTAGAAATATACTATAGAATATATAGTAACTATATATTATATTTTACTATAGAAAAGAAAAGCTATATTATTTATATCGTCTAAAGTTATCCTAAGTTTATTCCCTATTATAATTATTATAAGAATATTTTAAAGATAGTTCTAGCTTTACTATAGATTAGAAACCTTCTCTTATATTATATATAAAAGCTTATAATTTCCTTATAGAAAGTTATTATAAGTAATTTAGATATTATTCTACTAGTATATAGGCTAATTAAAATAGGCTAGATTAACTAAGCTAATTTAAACCTTTCTATACTATAGATTAGTAGTACTATATATACTCTAAGAGTATAGTGTTATCTACTATCTTTATTATTATAATATTCCTATAAGTATATTATAGAGATATAAAACTTAGGTTTAGAAAGCTAATTTAATAGGTAGTAGCTACTAAAGTCCTAAACTTAGGTTTAGAAATTTATATTACTAAAAAATAGCTACTTTTTATTCTAAACTTAGGTTTAGAAGTTTATATTACTAAAAAGCTAATAATTTTTAACTTATACTTAATCTTAAACTTAAGTTTAGAAATTTATATACTAAAAAACAGTAATTTTTAATCTTAAACCTAAGTTTAGAAATTTATAACCCTAAAAAATAGCTCCTTTTAATCTTAAACCTAGGTTTAGAAATTTATATTACTAAAAAATAGTTACTCTTTATTTTAAACCTAAGTTTAAAAACTTACTCTAATAGTTTATACCCTCTTAGATCTTAAACTTAAGTTTAAAACCTATTTCTATAACTATAAACTAAAAAGACTCTAAATTTAAGTTTAGAAAACTAAATTAGTAATTACTAATTACTAAGATTTTTAACTTTTAAACTTAATCTCTATTTAGTATCCTTATTATCTAACTTTATCTAGTAGGTATTTAGATATTCCTACTACTTAGAAATAACTTAAAACTTAAGAAACTAATAAGTATATAGCTAGTAATACCTACTTTTTATAATAATTTATATATCTTAAACCTAGGTTTAAAAACCTTATTTAGTGAAAAGGAGCTATTAAAATCTTAGACCTAAGTTTAGAAATTTAGTAGCTATTAGAATTTTAAACCTAGGTTTAGAAATTAATATTAATAACTAATAGTTACTAAAATCCTAGACCTTATCTATTACTTAATACTATTTAGTATTTATTTAGATATCCTTACTAAGAAGGACCTTTTTTAAATCCTAAAAACGTTCTTAATATATACTATATTATTATCTATTATCCTTTAGCGTTTATTTAGGCTATATTATCTTAGAATATAAACCTTCTATTATATTATATTTTAAATTATAGTTTAGAAACTTATTATAGTTACTATAAAGCTCTAAAAACTATAACTATACTATAGTAATACTTATATTCTTATAGTTTTAAAATAAGTTTAATTATAGTTTAAATTATATATATTATATTTATTTTATCTCTACTATTTTTACTACTTTAAATTAATAGCCTTAGTATCTTATTCTCTTATAGAGGTATATACTATCTCTATTATTTAGTATTACTTAGTATTTATTTAGTATTAAGTGTTAGTAAGGATAATATAATAGCCTAAAGAGCTTATATTAATATTATATTATCTAGCTTTATCTATTATAATTATTATCTATAAATTATACCTCTTATTATTATAGTATTCTTTTATAAATCTAAATCTAAAGTAAGTACTTAATCCTCTTATAATATATAGGGGCTTAGTATATATTAAAGCATAACTTATAAGAGATTATTAAGCTTTACTTAAGAGGTAATAATTACTTTAGAGAAAGTAGAATTTATTCTATAAAGTAGTCTTTATATAATAAACCCTTTTAGATCTCTTTTTTATTATAATCTTAGCTTTATATTCTTAGTAATAAGTTCTTTACCTTTTAACTCTATTCTTATTTAGCCTCACTTAGTATTTATTTATATCTCTTTACTATTAATTATTAGTTCTAACTTCTTAAGTAGATACTTTAACTTATATAGTATCTATAAGAAGATATATAAATTTATTATATATACTTAGAAGTAAGAATCTAAAAATCTTTATTATTTCTTTTAACTTAGTATCTAAATATTATTTAGAGAGTATTAAAGTAATAATAACCCTTTTAGCTTATAGAAAGCTTATAATATAAGTAATATATATTATTTATTATCCTTATTATTATACTATTCCTATTAGTATACCTTAAGAAGATTATAATATTTAGAACTTTATAAATAGAGTATAACCTCTAATAGATACTTAAATACCTAAGTATATTCTTTAAGCTTTTCTACTTAAAAAAAGAAATTATTTATAGATTAGTATAGGTTTCCTAAGAACTAATAAGGAGATTATATAGTATTTATTTATATCTCCTTACTATAAATTATTAGTCTAAACTCCTTAACTAGATACTCTACCCTATATAGTATATAAAAGAATATTTAAATATATTAAGTATACTTAGTAGAAAGAGAATAGATATTCTCTCTTTTATTACTAAAAAGATAATTTATATAACTACTTAGAGAGTATTAAAGCTATAATAACTCTTTTAGCCTATAGAGAGCTTATAATATAGGTAGTATATATTATTTATTATCCTTATTATTATATTATTTCTATTAATATACCTTAAGAAGACTATAATACTTAAAACTTTATAAATAGAGTATAATCCTTAATATATACCTAAATACTTAAGTATATTCTTTAGGCTTTCCTATATAAAAGAAGAAACTATTAATATATTAGTATAGGTTTCTTAAGAGCTAGTAAGGAGATTATATATTTATAATAAAAATAGATCTAAATACTTAATCTATTTACTAGAGAATATATAGTAGGTTATTTTTATTTATAAGGTTTATAAATTAATAGCTCTATTATCCTATATTATTTAGTAATTATTTAGGTTTTTATAGTAGGAAGATTAATTTCTAACCTTTATAGGTTAAGCCTATATAGTACTTCTATTATTTAGTGTTTTATTATACTTATTTATATCTAAACTTTATTTTATACTAGTTTAATCCTTAGTAATAGGATATACTAACCTTAACTTTAAAAGTTTATATTACTAGCTAGTAGCTATCTTAATATTAAGATTAGGTTTATAGAATTATATTATTAACCTATAGTTATAGTAATTATAAACCTAAGTTTAGGAATTTATATTATAAAATAGTAGCTACTAAAATCTTAAACTTAGCTTTAAGAAACCACTTTAGTAGTCCCTAGCCCTAAAGAATATAAATATACTATACTAATACTTATATTCCTATAGTTCTTAACTAAATATAATTATTATATAGATTATATATATTATATTATACTTATTCTATTAATACTCCCTCTATTACTATATATCTATAGTTTTAAGAGTATCTTTATATTATAAATTATAAAGTAACCCTATCGTCTAGCGTTATTAAGTATTAATTCAATCTTTATTAATAGTAGAGAACGTATTATAGCTTTATTCGCCTATCTGAATATTATATAATTTAAAGATATCCCCTATAATTATTATCTATTAATTATTCCCTTTATTATAAGAAGAATTAATCTAAAACCTCTATATTACTCTTAAGCTACCTCTTATCTAATTATATAATATAAACCTTTATTTATATAGTATATATAAAAGAATAAGGTTAGCCTATAAGATATTATAATATAACTAAATATACTTATAGCTTCCTAGTTATCTAAGATACTATTTAGTAGGTATTTAGTCTAATATACCCTATCTTAACTATAGATAACTTAGGGGATAAGTAATATAATTCTCTAGTATTATCTATTACCCTTATAGTCCTATTATTCCTATTAGTATACTCTAAGAAGGCTATAGTAGCTAATAAGTAATAAATATAATACTTATTAGAGTATACCTCTCCCTAGTTCCTATATAGCTAAGTATATTTATAGAGCTTATCTTTATATTAGAATAAATATTATTTTAGGTTCTTAATAGCTAATAAGGAGTCTAAATATTTATATCTAATATTTATATAAATCCTTATTATATTTACTATAGAATATATAGTTACTACACTCTATATATAGGAAGTATATATAAAAGATAATATAGTTACTTAGGATTATCTATTATCTCTATTATTATATTATTCCTATTAGTATACTATAAAAAGGATATAATAGCTAAGAATCTATAGGTTAAGTACTTTATAAAGTATAGCTTAATAAATATAACTAAATATAATATAGTTCCTACTAAATATAGTAGCTAGTAAAAGTAATTAAGTTGTTTTTTTCTTAGAGCTATTAAGAAGTAGAGATATTTATATCTACTATAGGTATATATACTNTAGGTTGTTTTTTTCTTAGAGCTGCTAAGAAGTAGAGATATTTATATCTACTATAAGTATATATACTTTATATATTTCTTATATAATAACTAGTAACTATACTTTATTCCTCTTATATATATAATAATAGCTATCTTATATCTAATATCTAACTTTAGTTAGTAGTAATTTAGATCTTTCTACTAAAGAAGGCTATTATTAATCCTCAGAAGGCTAAGCCTATATAGTATCTCTATTATCTAACTTTATTATATATTTATTCTAATTACTTTAGTTATTATAGTAGAAAGCTAACTTTATAATTTCTATTATTTAATATTACTTTATATTTATTTATTACTTTACTATATATAGGTTTAATTCTATTTAAGAGGATATCTTAAACTTAGGTTTAAGAAAGTAGCTTAATAAAATATAGTAAATAAAATCTTAAACTTAAGTTTAGGAATATAACCTAGTAGAATATAGTAAATAAAATCCTAAACTTAAGCTTAGAAACTCTACTTAGTAATATATAGTAAATAAACTTTTAAACCTAAGTTTAGAAATATAATTTAGTAAAACGTAATAAATAAAATCCTAAACCTAGGTTTAGAAATATAACTTAATAAAATATAATAAATAAAATCCTAAACTTAGATTTAGAAATATAATTTAGTAAAATATAATAAATAAAATCCTAAACTTAAGTTTAAAAATATAACTTAATAAAACATAGTAAATAAAATCCTAAACCTAGGTTTAAAAATATAACTTAGTAAAATATAATAAATAAAATCTTAAACCTAGGTTTAAAAGTATAACTTAGTAAAATATAGTAAATAAAATCCTAAACTTAGGTTTAGAAATATAACTTAATAAAATGTAATAAATAAAATCCTAAACCTAAGTTTAGAAATATAACTTAGTAAAATATAATAAATAAAATCTTAAACTTAAGTTTAGAAATATAACTTAATAAAACGTAGTATATAAAATCCTAAACCTAAGTTTAGAAGTATAACTTAGTAAAATATAGTAAATAAAATCCTAAACCTAAATTTAGAAATATAACTTAATAAAATATAGTATATAAAATCTTAAACCTAAGTTTAGAAATATAACTTAGTAAAATATAGTAAATAAAATCCTAAACCTAAGTTTAGAAATATAACTTAGTAAAATATAGCAAATAAAATCCTAAACTTAGGTTTAGAAATTTAATAGCTATTAAAATCTTAAACCTAAGTTTAAAAGTCTAAGAAAAAGTAGGTACTAAAGTTATAAACCTAGGTTTATAAATTTAGTAGCTCTTAGAATCCTAAACTTAAGTTTAAAAATTTAACCTAGTAAAAAGTAGTAAATAAAATCCTAAACCTAGGTTTAGTAATATAGCTTAGTAAAATATAGTGAGTAAAATCCTAAACCTATATTTAGAAATCTAATAATATAAGGAAACAGCTGCTGAGGGTTTAAAGTTAAGGCTAGCTATATAGAAAAAAAATTAATTTATATTAGGGGAGGTGGAAATAACTATAATTATAAAATTCTAAATATAGGTTTAGAAAACCTACTTAGTAAAAGCTAGTTCTTAGAATCTTAAACTTAGGTTTAGAAATCCCACCTAGTAAAGACTAGTTATTAGAATCTTAAACTTAGGTTTAGAAATCCTACTTAGTAAAAACTAGCTATTAGAATTTTAAACTTAGGTTTAGAAATCCTATTTAGTAAAACTTAGCTATTAGAATTTTAAACTTAGGTTTAGAAATCCTATATAATAAAGACTAGCTATTAGAATCTTAAACCTAAGTTTAGAAATCCTACTTAGTAAAAACTAAGTATTAGAATCTTAAACCTAAGTTTAGAAATCCTACCTAATAAAACCTAGCTATTAAAATCTTAAACTTAAGTTTAGAAATATAGTTTAATAAAAATTAGCTACTAAAATCTTAAACTTAGGTTTAAAAATCCTATTTAGTAAAAACTAGCTACTAAAATCTTAAACCTAAGTTTAGAAATCCTACTTAGTAAAAATTAGTTACTAAAATCTTAAACCTAAGTTTAAAAATCCTAATTAATAAAAACTAGCTACTAAAATCTTAAACTTAGGTTTAGAAATCTTATTTAGTAAAAACTAACTACTAAAATCCTAAACCTAAGTTTAGAAATCCTATTTAATAAAAACTAGCTACTAAAATCTTAAACCTAAGTTTAAAAATCCTATTTAATAAAAATTAGCTATTAGAATCTTAAACTTAGGTTTAAAAATATAACTTACTAAAAACTAGCTATTAGAATCCTAAACCTAAGTTTAGAAATCCTATTTAGTAAAAACTAGCTATTAGAATCTTAAACCTAGGTTTAGAAATATAACTTACTAAAAACTAGCTACTAAAATCTTAAACTTAGGTTTAGAAATCCTACTTAGTAAAAACTAGCTACTAGAATCTTAAGCCTATATATAGAAAAGTATATAGTAACTAGTAGCCTCTAGAATATTAAACTAATATCTAGAAAGCTAGCTTAATAGCTACTTATAATACTAAAAGCTCTTAAAGTAGCTAGCTAAATAGAAACTATAAATAATATATAATAAAATAGGTGCTAATTATAAGTATTATTTATAAAGAACTAGTAATAGTATACTAAAATTTATATATATATAGAATAAAAGGATAGAGGAAGTCTAAGAGTAGTAATAAGAAGATAGAAAGAAGTTATTTTAAGATATAGAAAGGATAGTTAGACGTATTATCTTTCTTTCTTCCCTTCTAACTTTTCTTCTTTGCAGTTTGCTGCCTAGAGGCGCACCTTATTAACTACTGTATAACTCTAACGGGGAAACATATAGAGGGAGCGTAACCTCTATAGCTAACCTATAAGGTATATAAAGGGGATTTTTAAGCCGCCTAGCTAAGCTAGTAGAAGCGGCCCCCTATCACACTATAGCTTAAATTTAAAGCCCTCTAAGATAAATCTCATATATACCTCCTACCTAATCAATATAGCCCTTGCTACTAGCGACATCAAACGTCTGAAAAAGACCGGTTTGCTATATATTTAACAATAGCTTAGTCATATCTTTGCGGCTAAGAATAATAATGCAGTATCTCTATGCCTCCTCACGATATATATCAGGCTCTCAGAAGACCTTCAGAACTAAGCTCTCTATTAAGTTAAGTAGAGATTCAAAAAGATTACTGAGAACCTAAAGGATGAGAATAATATGAGGGAGATTAATAGGATATTTAATAAGAAGTATAGCAAATAGCTCTAAGAGCTAATTGCTATTATTACCCTCATTTAAGGATATAGTAGTCAAGGAGATTAGTTTAGGTTAGGGTAGAGGAAAAAAAGGGTCCTCATGTTCCCTTTAGTTATATAAGTATTCACAAAAGAATTATTCACAAAATAGTTAGACGTATTATAAGTATATAATATAATATTATCTATAGTAGGTTAGGCTTATATAATACTATATAGGTCTTTATATAATATATAATTAGATAACCTTATTATAAAACTATACTATATATATAAGGCTAAAAATAGAGTAATACTATATAGTTAACCTTAAAAATAATATAGTATTTTATATACTTTAAGTTATAGAAAAGTTACTTTCTAGCTATAGAGTATTATTTATTATAAGCCTTAGTATATAATAATTAAGATTTAAAATTTTATATTACTAAAAAGTAGTAATTTTTTATCCTAAATATAAGTTTAGAAATTTATATTAATAAAAAGCTTATAACTTTTAGCTTAAAATTAATTCTAAACCTAAGTTTAGAAATTTAGATCCTTATAATATAGTAACTTTTAATCCTAAACTTAGGTTTAGAAATCTAAATTACTAAAAAAAGAAGCTAGTTTTTATCTTAAACCTAAGTTTAGAAATTTATATCTCTAAATTATAATAACTTTTAATCCTAAACCTAGGTTTAGAAATCTAAATTACTAAAAAAAGAAGTTAGTTTTTATCCTAAACCTAAGTTTAGAAATTTATACCCTAAAGGAAAAACTGATTTTTATCTTAAATTTAGGTTTAGAGATTTATATTACTAAAAAAAGAAGCTAGTTTTTATTTTAAACCTAAGTTTAGAAATTTACCTCCTAAAGGAAAAACTAATTTTTATCCTAAACTTAGGTTTAGAGATTTATATTACTAAAAAAAGAAGCTAGTTTTTATCCTAAACCTAAGTTTAGAAATTTAGATTATTATAATATAGTAACTTTTAATCCTAAACTTAGGTTTAAAAATTTAGATCCTTAAAATATAGTAACTTTTAATCTTAAACCTAAGTTTAGAAATTTACACTTTAAAGGAAAAACTAATTTTTATCCTAAACTTAGGTTTAAAGATTTATATTACTAAAAAAAGAAACTAGTTTTCATCTTAAACCTAAATTTAGAAATTTATATCTTAAAAGAAAAACTAATTTTTATCTTAAACCTAGGTTTAAAAATTTAGGTTCTTATAATATAGCGATTTTTAATCTTAAATTTAGGTTTAGAAATCTAAATTACTAAAAAAAGAAGTTAATTTTTATCTTAAACTTAGGTTTAGAAATTTATATCCTAAAAGAAAAACTAATTTTTATTTTAAACTTAGGTTTAGAAATTTAGGTTTTTATAATATAGTAACTTTTAATTTTAAACTTAGGTTTAGAAATCTAAATTACTAAAAAAAGAAGTTAGTTTTTATCTTAAACTTAGGTTTAGAAATTTATACCCTAAAAGAAAAACTAATTTTTATCTTAAACCTAGGTTTAGAGATTTATATTACTAAAAAAAGAAACTAGTTTTTATCTTAAGCTTAAGTTTAGAAATTAATATCTTAAAGGAAAAACTAACTTTTATCCTAAACCTAAGTTTAGAAATTTAGGTCCTTATAATATAGTAACTTTTAATCTTAAACTTAGATTTAGAAATCTAGATTACTAAAAAAAGAAGCTAGTTTTTATCTTAAACCTAGGTTTAGAAATTTATATCCCTTAATTATAGCGACTTTTGATCTTAAACTTAGGTTTAGAAATTTAGATTATAAAAAAAAGAGGCTAGTTTTCATCCTAAACCTAGGTTTAGAAATTTATATCCTTAAATTATAGCGACTTTTTATCCTAAACTTAGGTTTAGAGATTTATATTACTAAAAAAAGAAGCTAGTTTTTATCTTAAACCTAGGTTTAGAAATTTTTACCCTAAAGGAAAAACTGATTTTTATCTTAAACTTAGGTTTAGAGATTTATATTACTAAAAAAAGAAGCTGGTTTTTATCCTAAACTTAGTATACTAATAATTATTTANTAAAAGAAAAACTAATTTTTATCTTAAACTTAAGTTTAGAGATTTATATTACTAAAAAAAGAAGCTAGTCTTTATCTTAAACCTAATATATTAATAATTATTTATAAGCTATAAAAGCTTATTTTTATTTATTTCTTTCTTTATTTAGTATTATCTAGTAGTATCTATAGTTTATTTACTACTTTATTCTTTATAGTATATTATACTTATATTTTAGCTATAAAAAGATACTATAATATTTAATATTATTCTTCTCCTTAACTAAATCTACTTTACTAATTTTTAGTTTTATTATAGCTAAGATATTTCTTTATATAATTTTCTACTTAGTATAACTTTATTACCTTAGGGGCTTATTCCCTAATAGTAATACTATTATCTAGCGTTATCTAGTATTTATTTACCCTTTTTAGCTATTAAGACTAACTTTTAAAGCCTTAAGAGCTTATTTCTATCTTATAGTCTTATTACTTAGTGAAGTTTAAGATCTATTTAAACCTTCCTATCTATATTTATTTTAGCTAAATTTCTTTATTTATTATACTTATATTAGATATAAATAACTATACTTCTAAAATATTATTAAGGGGTTATATTTTATAATATAGTAGAATATTACTATTATCTATATTATTAGAAGTCTTCCTCTATTTATCCCCTATCTCTATTATTTAGTATTACTTAGTATTTATTTAACTTTTATAACTACTAAGGATTAATCTTAAGCCTTAAGATTTAATTTCTATCTATTAAGCTTATTACCTAGTGAAACTTAAGGATAATTTAGACCTTCCTACTAGGTATTAAGGATTAATCCTAAGCCTTAAGATCTAGTTTCTATCTATTAGACTTATTACTTAGTAAAGTTTAGGGATAATTTAGACCTTCCTATTAGATACTAAGGATTAATCTTAAACTTTAGGATTTAGTTTCTATCTACTAAGACTATTACCTAATATAACTTAAGGTCTATTTAAACCTTCTTATTTATATTTATCTCAGCTATATTAGTTATAAATAACTATACTTCTAAGGTGCTATTAAGGGGTTTTTAAGCTAAGCATTAAGAGCTAGTTTCTATTTATTAGTCTTATTACTTAGTAATACTTATAGTTACCTTAAGTATATTAGTTTAGCGTTATCTACTACCTCTATTATCTAAGTATTCCTATTAGTATATTATAAGATAGCTACTAGTAGTATAAATCTATAAATAAGCTGCTCCTTATAATATATATTATACTAAATACTTAAATAAGTAAGTGTATTTATTAGGCGTATCTATATATTAGACTAAGCTTTTAGATTCTACTTACCTACCTTAAAACTATAAAGGAGTGTAGATATAAACCTTACTTAAAACTATAAAGTAGTATAGATTTATAAATCTATAAAGCTCTTAAGAAATATACTAAGGTAAAGAATATATAGTAACTATATATTATATTTTATAGTATAGAAAAATACTACTATTATCTATATTATTAGAAGTCTTCCTCTATTTATCCCCTATCTCTATCGTCTAATATCACTTAGTATTTATTTAACCTTTTAAGCTATTAAGGTCTCTACTTAAGCTTTAGGAGCTAACTAATTTAAAGCTAGTAATACCTACTCCTTTTAAGTTTATTAGACCTATAGATAACTTTCTTAGACTATATAATATAATTAATAAGAAGGGTTAGTATAGATTAACTCTTATATACCTACTCTAAAGGATTAATCCTAAGCCTTAGTATTTAGTTTCTATCTACTAGGTCTATTACTTAATAAAGCCTAGGGATAATTTAAACTATCTTACTATATATTAGGGATTAATTCCTAGCTTTAGGATTTAGTTTATATTTAGTAGTCTTATTACTTAGTAAAGCCTAAGGTCTATTTAAACCTTCCTATTTATATTTATTTTAGCTATATTAGTTATAAATAACTATACTTTTAAGGTGCTATTAAGAGGTCTTTAAGCTAAATATCAGAAGCTAGTTTCTATTTATTAGTCTTATTACTTAGTGATACTTATAGTTACCTTAAGCATATTAGTCTAATATTATCTACTACCTCTATTATTTAAGTATTTCTATTAGTATACTATAAGATAGCTACTAGCAGTATAAATCTATAGATAAGCTGCTCCTCATAGTATATACCTTCCTAAGTCTCTAGATAAATTTAATATAGTCCTAGAAGGTTTTAGTATTCTATATAGCCTTTAAGAAATATACTATAGAATATATAGTAACTATATATTATATTTTACTATAGGAAAGAAAAGCTATATTATTTATATTATCTGAAGTTATCCTAAGTTTATTCCCTATTATAATTATTATAGGAACGCTCTAAAAATAGCTCTAGCCTTACTATAAATTAAAAACCTTCCTTTATATTATATATAAAAGCTTATAATTTCTTTATAGAAAGTTATTATAAGTAATTTAAGTATTATTCTACTAGTATATATGCTAGTTAAAATAAGCTAAGTTAACTAGGCTAGTTTAAACCCTTCTATACTATAGATTAGTAGTGCTATATATACTCTAAGAGCATAGCGTTATCTACTATCTTTATTATTATAGTATTCCTATAAATATACTATAGAGATATAAAACTTAAGTTTAGAAAACTAATTTAGTAAATAGTAGCTACTAAAGTCCTAAACCTAAGTTTAGAAATTTATATTACTAAAAAACAGCTATTTTTTATTTTAAACCTAGGTTTAGAAGTTTATATTACTAAAAAGCTAATAATTTTCAGCTTATACTTAATCTTAAACCTAGGTTTAGAAATTTATATACTAAAAAATAGTAACTTTTAATTCTAAACCTAGGTCTAGAAATTTATAACCTTAAAAAATAGCTCCTTTTAATCTTAAACCTAGGTTTAGAAATTTATATCACTAAAAAATAGCTACTCTTTATTCTAAACTTAGGTTTAAAAACCTACTTTAGTAGCTTATACCCTCTTAGATCTTAAACCTAAGTTTAGAACCTACCTCTATAGCTATAAGCTAAAAGGACTTTAAACCTAAATTTAAAAAACTAGATTAATAATTATTAGTTACTAAAATCTTTAACTTTTAGGCCTAATCTCTATTTAGTATTCCTATTATCTAGCTTTATCTAGTAGGTATTTAGATATTCTTACTACTTAGAAATAACTTAAAACTTAAGAAGCTAATAAGTATATAGTTAGTAATACCTACTTTTTATAATAATTTATATATCTTAAACTTAAGTTTAAAAACCCTACTTAGCGAAAAGGAGCTACTAAAATCCTAAACTTAGGTTTAGAAATTTAGTAGCTACTAAAATCTTAAACCTAAGTTTAGAAATTTAGTAGCTACTAAAATCTTAAACCTAAGTTTAGAAATTAATATTAATAGTTAATAGTCACTAAAATCTTAAACCTTATCTATTACTTAGTACTATTTAGTGTTTATTTAGATATCCTTACTAAGAAGGACCTTTTTTAAATCTTAAAAACGTTCTTAATATATACTATACTATTATCTATTATCCTCTAGTGTTTATTTAGGCTATATTATCTTAGAATATAAACTTTCTATTATACTATATTCTAAACTATAGTTTAGGAACCTACTATAGTTACTATGAGGCTCTAAAAACTATAACTATATTATAGTAATACTTATATTCTTATAGTTTTAAAATAAGCTTAATTATGCTCTAAATTATATATATTATATTTATTTTATCTCTACTATCTCTACTACTTTAAATTAATAGCCTTAATATCTTATTCTCTTATAGAGGTATATACTATCTCTATTATCTAGTATTACTTAGTATTTATTTAGTATTAAGTATTAGTAGGGATAATATAATAGCCTAAAGAGCTTATATTAATATTATATTATTTAGCTTTATCTATTATAATTATTATCTATAAATTATACCTCTTATTACTATAGTATCCTTTTATAAATCTAAATCTAAAATAAGTACTTAATCCTCTTATAATATATAGGGGTTTAGTATATACTAAGGTATAATTTATAAGAGATTATTAAGCTTTACCTAAAAGGTAATAATTACTTTAGAGAAAGTAGAATTTATTCTATAAAGTAGTTTTTATATAGTAAACCTTTTTAGATCTCCTTTCTATTATAATTCTAGCTTTATATCCTTAGTAATAAGTCCTTTACCTCTTAACTCTATTCTTATCTAGCCTCACTTAGTATTTATTTATATCTCTTTACTACTAATTACTAGTTCTAACTCCTTAAGTAGATACTTTAACTTATATAGTATCTATAAGAAGATATATAAATCTACTATATATATTTAAAAGTAAGAATCTAAAAATCCCTATTATTTCTTTTAACTTAGTATTTAAGTACTATTTAGAGAGCGTTAAGGTAATAATAACCCTTCTAGCCTATAGAGAGCTTATAATATAGGTAGTATATATTATCTATTATCTTTATTATTATACTATTCCTATTAGTATACCTTAAGAAGATTATAATACCTAGAACTTTATAAATAGAGTATAACCCCTAATAGATACCTAAATACTTAAGTGTATTTTTTAGGTTTTTCTGTTTAAAAGAAGAAATTACTTATAGATTAATATAGGTTTCCTAAGAACTAGTGAGGAGACTATATAGTATTTATTTATATCTCCTTACTATAAATTATTAGTTTAAACTTCTTAACTAGATATACTACCTTATATAGTATATAAGAGAATATTTAAATATACTAAGTATACTTAGTAGAAAGAGAATAGATATTCTCTCCTTTACTACTAAAAAGATAATTTATATAACTACTTAGAGAGTATTAAGGCTATAATAACTCTTTTAGCCTATAGAGAGCTTATAATATAGGTAGTATATATTATCTATTATCCCTATTGTTATATTATTCCTATTAGTATACTTTAGGAAGACTATAATACTTAGAATATTATAAATAGAGTATAATCCCTAATATATACCTAAATACTTAAGTATATTCTTTAGGCTTTCCTATATAAAAAAAGAAACTATTAATATATTAGTATAAGTTTCCTAAGAGCTAGTAAGGAGATTATATATTTATAATAAAGATAGATCTAAATACTTAATCTATTTATTAGAGAATATATAGTAGGTTGTTTTTATTTATAAGGCTTATAAATTAATAGCTCTATTATTTTATATTATTTAGTAATTATTTAGGTCTTTATAGTAGGAAGATTAGTTTTTAACCTTTATAGGTTAAGCCTATATAGTATTTCTATCGTCTAGTGTTTTGCTATACTTATTTATATTTAAACTTCACTTTATACTAGCTTAATCCTTAGTAATAGGATATACTAACTTTAAGTTTAAAGGTTTATATCACTAGCTAGTAACTATCCTAATACTAGGATTAGGTTTATAGAATTATATTATTAGCTTATAGCTATAGTAATTATAAACCTAAGTTTAGGAATTTATATTATAGGATAGTAGCTATTAGAATCTTAAACTTAGCCTTAGGAAACTACTTTAGTAGTCCCTAGCTTTAAGGAATATAAATATACTATACTAATACTTATATTCCTATAGTTCCTAACTAAATATAATTATTATATAGATTATATATACTATATTATGCTTATTCTATTAATACTTCCTCTACTATTATATATCTATAGTCTTAGGAGTATCTTTATACTATAAGTTATAAAGTAACCTTATTGTCTAGCGTTATTAAGTGTTAATTTAATCCTTATTAATAGTAGAGAATAAGTTATAGCCTTATTTGCTTATCTAAATATCATATAATCTAAAGATATCCCCTATAATTATTATCTATTAATTATTCCCTTTATTATAAGAAGAATTAATTAAAGGCTTCTATATTGCTCTTAAGCTACCTCTTATCTAATTATATAGTATAAACCTTTATTTATATAGTATAAACCTTTATTTATATAGTATATATAAAAGAATCCTTTAGCTTATAAGATACTATAGTATAACTAAATATACTTATAGCTTCCTAGTTATCTAAAGTGCTACTTAGTAGGCGTTTAGTCTAATATACCCTATCTTAACTATAGATAATTTAGGGGATAGGTAATATAATTCTCTAATATTATCTATTAACTTTATAGTCCTATTATTCCTATTAGTATACTCTAAAAAGGCTATAGTAGCTAATAAGTAATAAATATAATACTTATTAGAGTATACTTCTCTTTAGTTCTTATATAGCTAAGTATATTTATAGAGCTTATCTTTATATTAGAATAAATATTATTTTAAGTTCTTAATAGCTAATAAGGAGTCTAAATATTTATATCTAATATTTATATAAATCCTTATTATATTTACTATAGAATATATAGTTACTACACTCTATATATAGGAAGTATATATAAAAGATAATATAGTTACTTAGGATTATCTATTATCTCTATTATTATATTATTCCTATTAGTATATTATAGAAAGGATATAATAGCTAGGAATATATAGGTTAAGTGCTTTATAAGGTGTAGCCTAATAAATATAACTAAATATAATATAGTTCCTACTAAATATAGTAGCTAGTAAAAGCGATTAGGTTATTTTTTTCTTAGAGCTATTAAGAAGTAGAGATATTTATATCTACTATAGGTATATATACTTTATATATTTCCTATATAATAACTAGTAACTACACTTTATTCCTCTTATATATATAATAATAGCTATCTTATATTTAGTATTTAGTTTTAGTTAGTAGTAATTTAGATCTTTCTACTAAGGAAGGTTATTATTAACTTTTAGGGGGCTAAGCCTATATAATATCTCTATTATCTAACCTTATTATATATTTATTCTAATTACCTTAGTTATTATAATAAAAAGCTAGCCTTCTAATTTCTATTATTTAGCGTTACCTTATATTTATTTATTACCTCACTATATATAGGCTTAATTCTATTTAGGAGGATATCTTAAACTTAGGTTTAAGAAGGTAACTTAGTAAAATATAGTAAATAAAATCCTAAACTTAGGTTTAGAAATATAACTTAGTAAAACGTAGTAAATAAAATCCTAAACTTAGGTTTAAAAATATAACTTAATAAAACGTAATAAATAAAATCTTAAACTTAGGTTTAGAAATATAACTTAGTAAAATATAGTAAATAAAATCCTAAACCTAGGTTTAGAAATATAACTTAGTAAAACGTAATAAATAAAATCCTAAACCTAGGTTTAGAAATATAACTTAGTAGAATATAATAAATAAAATCCTAAACCTAGGTTTAAAAATATAACTAAGTAAAACGTAATAAATAAAATTTTAAACTTAGGTTTAGAAATCTAAGTTTAAAAATATAACTTAGTAAAATATAGCAAATAAAATCCTAAACTTAGGTTTAGAAATATAACTTAATAGAACGTAATAAATAAAATCTTAAACTTAGGTTTAGAAATATAACTAAGTAAAACGTAATAAATAAAATCCTAAACCTAAGTTTAGAAATCTAAGTTTAGAAATATAACTTAGTAAAACGTAATAAATAAAATCCTAAACCTAAGTTTAGAAATATAACTTAATAGAACGTAATAAATAAAATCCTAAACCTAGGTTTAGAAATATAACTAAGTAAAACGTAATAAATAAAATCTTAAACCTAAGTTTAAAAATCTAAGTTTAGAAATATAACTTAATAAAACGTAGCAAATAAAATCCTAAACCTAGGTTTAGAAATATAACTTAGTAAAATATAGTAAATAAAATCTTAAACCTAAGTTTAGAAATATAACTTAGTAAAACGTAGTAAATAAAATCTTAAACTTAGGTTTAGAAATATAATTTAGTAAAACATAGTAAATAAAATCCTAAACTTAGGTTTAGAAATATAATTTAATAAAACGTAATAAATAAAATCTTAAACCTAAGTTTAAAAATATAACTTAGTAAAATATAGCAAATAAAATTCTAAACCTAGGTTTAGAAGTATAACTTAGCAAAACATAATAAATAATATCTTAAACTTAAGTTTAGAAATTTAATAGCTACTAGAATCTTAAACCTAGGTTTAGAAGTCTAAGAAAAAGTAGGTACTAAAGTTATAAATCTAAGTTTATAAATTTAGTAGCTCCTAAAATCTTAAACCTAGGTTTAGGATTTTAACTTAGCAAAAAGTAGTAAATAAAATCCTAAACCTAGGTTTAGTAATATAGCTTAGTAAAATATAGTAAGTAAAATCCTAAACTTATATTTAGAAATCTAATAATAAATAAAATCTTAAACCTAGGTTTAGAAATTTAGTTTAGTAAAAAGTAGTAAATGAAATTTTAAACTTAAGTTTAGAAATATAGCTTAGTAAAACGTAATAAATAAAATCTAAAACCTAAGTTAAGAAGTTTAGTAGCTACTAGAATCCTAAACCTAAGTTTAGAAATTTATATAATTAAGAAGTAGTAACTTTTAATCCTAAACTTAGGTTTAGAAATTTATAGCACTAAAAAGCTAATAATTTCTATTTTAAACCTAAGTTTAGAAATTTATATAACTAAAAACGCAGCTACTTATCATCCTAAACCTAGGTTTAGAAATTTATATCACTAAAAAAACAGCTACTTTTTATTCTAAACCTAGGTTTAGAAACCTACTCTAGTAGCTAGTACCCTCTTATATAGCTATAAACTAAAAGGATTCTAAACCTAAGTTTAGAAATCTAAATTAGTAAGTACTAATTACTAAAATCTTTAACCTTTAGGCTTAATCCTTATCTATTATCCCTATTATCTAGCGTCGTTTAGTAGGTATTTAGATATCTTATTAACCTTTAGGATAATTTTACTTAGCTTATTATAATTATACTCTATAAAGTATATATATTTATACCTAAAGTAGGTATAAATAAATAAGTAGTTATATAGTACGTAGTATAATATAACATTATATCTTATACTATAAGTTAAGAAAGAGCTTTTATATCTCTATTATCTAGTATTATCCTATATTTATTTAACCTCTTTAGCTACTAAAGTATAATTCTAAACTATAATATAAATAATAGAAGACTAAAGATATAGAAGTAGGATATAAAAGAGGTAATAAGAATCTTTAGAAATAAAAAGGTAAAGTACTTTATAAATAGAATATAACTCTAAAAAAGAATAAATTAAGATAAGAGACTTAAAATAAGGTAACTTCTTATTATCTTATAAATAGATTATATAGAGAGAGAGAGAGTATAGTATAACGCCCTCCTTTATATATCCCCTTTATACTACTACTAGTCTTAGTAATTCTATAACTATAATAGCTTAGATAATTATAAATAACCTTCCTTTAGAAGAGGACTTTAAACTTTTATTTTATATTACTACCTTAACTAGACTTAATTAATACTTAAGATAGCTAATATTTAGTATATTAAGTTTTTTATAACTATAGCAAATAAAATCTCAAACCTAAGTTTAGAAATTCATTTTAAAAATCTAAACCTATCTACTAGCTCTATAATCCTATATTATCTAGCACTTATTTAACTTAATATTAGTTTAACCCTCCCTATAAATAATATATACTAGCTTTAGCTATCTAGTAGGTAACTTAGATAACTATTTACTTTTAAGCCTAAGAACTCTTTTAAATACTTAGAAAACTAATTATAGATTAGTACTTATTCTAGAGAAACTCTATTATAAAAAGCAAAATACCTTAAGCTTTTAGTATTATTATTTATCTCTATTATAATATTATTTATCTCAGTATATTATTATAAAGCTATTAATTTTATACTTCTATACTAAAAGCTAATCTTTTAAATATATAGCTTAAAAGGATACTAAATAAATATATATATTTATTTAGCTTTAGGTTATAGAATAGAGCGTTATAATATTTAACCTAGCTACTTAATAACTACTAGGGAGTATAAAGATATAAGTTTAAAATAGATAAGAATACCTTATTAGCTATAGATCACTCTGAAATTAAGGGTACTACATAAGTAGGAAAGGGGGGGAAACTAGTATTAGTAATATTTACTTAGTTAAGATATTAAAATAAAAAATATAAAAAAACCTTAAGAATAAATTAGTTATATATAAATAGATATAGGAAACTTAGAAACCTAGTTAAAATATCTAGAACTATAACTATAAACTTAAAATATAGTAGTATATCTTCTATATAACGTCTAGAGTTATTTATATATAAGATCTTCTTTTAATATCTTTCCTAAAGTGAGCTTTATTTACTACCTTATTCCTAACCTATATTAGCTTTAGGAAAACTTTATATTAGTAGAGCTAACTATAGCTAAATAAATATACTTTATAGCTATTATATAGGGGTTAAATAGCTAAATAATCTCTCGCTAAAACCTTAGTAGTTTAACTTCTATATACCTCTTTAGGTTAGGTATATACTTTTATCTCCCCTCTTAGATTATAATATATAATAATTTATAAATAAGCTTAAATATATTATATATCTATAAGCTAGCTTTCCTATAGGCTTAATAAATAGTTATTCTTTTTCTTATTTAATTAAGGTTATCTTATATTATAAGAATCCCTATAAAGGTTATACCTACCTGCTCTTTTTTCCTCCTCCCTCTTCTATATTATCCTCTACTTATTTTCTAATAGAGACTATATTCTACTTAGTAACTATAAATATATCTATATCTTATAATAGTATAAATAAAGGAAGTAGATATTCTATAGAAGCGTAAAGCTTATACTAGCAAACTTATATATATAACTAATAAATAAATTAAGCTTGAAATTAATAAAATACCTAATAAGTCTATAAAAAACCTACCTTTTTAGGATAGTAAGTTAATTTTAGAACTTATAAAGGAGTACTATATAGCGTTAGCTTATATACTTATTTATACCCTCTCTCTAACTTAATCCTTAAGGTATAACTAGCTAATTAACTATATATAGGTTAATAAGCTTTAGAAGATCTTTTAGAGCAGTATACTTAACTATATAGTAATTAAAAACTAAATCTTACTCTTAAGTTTAAAAGTAGAAGTTAAAAAGATATAATAGCATACTAATAGCTAAATATTTAGCTTAGTAGGTAGCTAAGAGGAGTAGCTTATTAAGGATTTTAAAGTATAAAATAAAATTAATAATAGCTATAATATAAGGAAACAGCTGCTAAGGGTTTAAGGTTAAGGCCAGCTATATAGAAAAAAAATCGATTTATATTAGGGGAGGTAGAAATAACTATAATTATAAAATTCTAAATATAGGTTTAGAAAACCCACCTAGTAAAAACTAGTTCCTAGAATCCTAAACCTAGGTTTAGAAATCCTACTTAGTAAAAACTAGTTACTAGAATCTTAAACCTAAGTTTAGAAATCCTACCTAATAAAAACTAGCTACTAAAATCCTAAACCTAGGTTTAGAAATCCTATTTAGTAAAACCTAGCTACTAGAATCCTAAACCTAAGTTTAGAAATCCTACTTAGTAAAAACTAGCTATTAGAATCTTAAACCTAGGTTTAGAAATCCTATTTAGTAAAAACTAGCTATTAGAATCTTAAACTTAAGTTTAGAAATCCTACTTAGTAAAACCTAGTTACTAGAATCTTAAACTTAGGTTTAGAAATCCTACTTAGTAAAGACTAGCTATTAGAATTTTAAACTTAGGTTTAGAAATATAGCTTAGTAAAAACTAGCTATTAGAATCTTAAACCTAGGTTTAGAAATCCTACTTAGTAAAAACTAGCTATTAGAATTTTAAACTTAGGTTTAAAAATCCTATCTACTAAAAATTAGCTATTAGAATCTTAAACCTAGGTTTAGAAATCCTACTTAGTAAAGACTAGCTATTAGAATCTTAAACCTAAGTTTAGAAATATAGCTTAGTAAAAACTAGCTATTAGAATCCTAAACCTAGGTTTAGAAATCCTACTTAGTAAAACTTAGCTATTAGAATCTTAAACCTAGGTTTAGAAATATAGCTTAGTAAAACCTAGCTATTAGAATCTTAAACCTAAGTTTAGAAATCCTACTTAGTAAAGACTAGTTATTAGAATCTTAAACCTAAGTTTAAAAATATAGCTTAATAAAAACTAGCTACTAAAATCTTAAACCTAAGTTTAGAAATCCTACTTAGTAAAAACTAGCTACTAAAATCTTAAACCTAAGTTTAGAAATCCTACTTAATAAAAACTAACTATTAGAATCTTAAACTTAGGTTTAGAAATCCTACTTAGTAAAACCTAGTTATTAGAATCCTAAACTTAAGTTTAGAAATCCTACCTAGTAAAAACTAACTATTAGAATCCTAAACCTATATTTAGAAATCCTACTTACTAAAAACTAGCTATTAAAATCTTAAACCTAGGTTTAAAAATCCTACTTAGTAAAAACTAGTTACTAGAATCCTAAACCTAAGTTTAGAAATCCTACTTATTAAAAATTAGCTACTAAAATCCTAAACCTAAGTTTAGAAATCCTACTTAGTAAAGATTAGTTACTAGAATCCTAAACCTAGGTTTAAAAATCCTATTTAGTAAAAACTAGCTACTAGAATCTTAAACCTAGGTTTAGAAATATAGCTTACTAAAAACTAGCTACTAAAATCCTAAACCTAAGTTTAGAAATCCTACTTAATAAAAACTAGCTACTAGAATCTTAAGCCTATATATAGAAAGGTATATAGTAGCTAGTAGCCCTTAGAATATTAAACTAATATTTAGAAAGCTAGCTTAATAGCTACTTATAGTGCTAAAAGCTCTTAAAGTAGCTAGCTAAATAGAAACTATAGATAATATATAATAAAGTAGGTACTAATTATAAGTATTATTTATAAAGAACTAGTAATAGTACGCTAGAATCTATATATATATAGAACGAAAGGATAGAGGAAGTCTAAGAGTAGTAATAAGAGAATAGAAGGAAGTTATTTTAAAATATAGAAGGGATAGTTAGATATATTATAGGTATATAACATAATATTATCTATACTAAGTTAGGCTTATATAATACTATATAGGTCCTTATATAATATATAATTAGATAACCTTATTATAAAACTATACTATATATATAAAGCTAAAAATAGAGTAATACTATATAGTTAACCTTAAAAATAATATAGTATTTTATATACTTTAAGTTATAGAAAAGTTGCTTTCTAGCTATAGAGTATTATTTATTATAAGCCTTAGTGAATAATAACTAAGATTTAAAATTTTATATCACTAAAAAGCAGCAATTTTTTATCCTAAATATAAATTTAGAAATTTATATTAGTAAAAAGCCTATAACTTTCAGCCTAAAATTAATCCTAAACCTAGGTTTAGAAATTTAGATCCTCATAATATAGCAACTTTTAATCCTAAACCTAGGTTTAGAAATTTAGATTACTAAAAAAAGAAGCTAGTTTTCATCCTAAACCTAGGTTTAGAAATTTATATCCCTAAATCACAGCAACTTTTAATCCTAAACCTAGGTTTAGAAATCTAGATTACTAAAAAAAAAAGCTAGTTTTCATCCTAAACCCAGGTTTAGAAATTTATATTCTAAAGGAAAAACTGATTTTCATCCTAAACCTAGGTTTAGAAATTTAGGTCCTCATAATATAGCGACTTTTAATCCTAAACCTAGGTTTAGAAATCTAGATTACTAAAAAAAGAAGCTGGTTTTTATCCTAAACTTAGGTTTAGAAATTTACACCCTAAAGGAAAAACTGATTTTTATCTTAAACCTAGGTTTAGAGATTTATATTACTAAAAAAAGAAGCTGGTTTTTATCCTAAACCTAAGTTTAGAAATTTAGATTATTATAATATAGCAACTTTTAATCCTAAACCTAGGTTTAAAAATTTAGATCCTCAAAATATAGTAACTTTTAATCCTAAACCTAGGTTTAGAAATTTATACCTTAAAGGAAAAACTAATTTTTATCCTAAACCTAAGTTTAAAGATTTATATTACTAAAAAAAGAAGCTGGTTTTTATCCTAAACCTAGGTTTAGANAGTTTTTATCTTAAACCTAGGTTTAGAAATTTATATCCTAAAGGAAAAACTGATTTTTATCTTAAACCTAAGTTTAAAAATTTAGATCCTTAAAATATAGCGACTTTTAATCTTAAACTTAGGTTTAGAAATCTAGATTACTAAAAAAAGAAGCTAGTTTTTATCCTAAACCTAAGTTTAGAAATTTACACCCTAAAGGAAAAACTGATTTTTATCCTAAACCTAGGTTTAGAGATTTATATTACTAAAAAAAGAAGCTAGTCTTTATCCTAAACCTAGTATACTAATAATTATTTATAAGCTATAAAGGTTTATTTTCACTTATTTCTTTCTTTATCTAGTATTATCTAATAATATCTATAGTCTATTCACTACTTTATTCTTTATAGCATATTATGCTTATATTTTAGCTATAAAAGGATACTATAATATTTAATATTATTCTTCTCCTTAACTAAATCTACTTTATTAATCTTTAGCTTTATTATAACTGAGATATTTCTTTATATAATTTTCTACCTAATATAACTCTATTACCTTAAGGGCTTATTCCCTAATAGTAATACTATTATCTAGTGTTATCTAGCGTTTATTTACCCCTTCTAGCTACTAAGGCTAACTTTTAAAGTCTTAGGAGCTTGTTTCTATCCTATAGTCTTATTACCTAGTGAAGCCTAGGATCTATTTAAACCTTCCTATTTATATTCGTTTTAGCTAAATTTCTTTATTTATTATACCTATATTAGATATAAATAACTATACTTCTAAGGTACTATTAAGAGGTTATATTTCACAGTATAGCAGAATACTACTATTATCTATATTATTAGAAGTCTTCCTCTATTTATCCCCTATCTCTATTATTTAGTATCGCTTAGTATTTATTTAACCTTTATAACTACTAGGGATTAATCCTAAGCCTTAAGATCTAGTTTCTATCTACTAAGCCTATTACCTAGTAAAGCCTAGGGATAATTCAGACCTTCCTACTAAGTACTAGGGATTAATCTTAAGCCTTAGGATCTAGTTTCTATCTATTAGGCTTATTACCTAGTAAAGTCTGAAGATAATTTAGACCTTCTTATTAGGTATTAGGGATTAATCCTAAGCCTTAAGATCTAGTTTCTATCTACTAAAACTATTACCTAGTATAGCCTAAGGTCTATTTAAACCTTCTTATCTATATTCATCTCAGCTATATTAGTTATAAATAACTATACTTCTAAAGTACTATTAAGAGGTCTTTAAGCTAAGCATTAGGAGCTAGTTTCTATTTATTAGTCTTATTACTTAGCGATACCTATAGTTACCCTAAATATATTAGTTTAGTGTTATCTACTACCTCTATTATCTAAGTATTCCTATTAGTATACTATGAGATAGCTACTAGTAGTATAAATCTATAGATAAGCTGCTCCTCGCAGTATATACTATACTAGATACTTAAATAAGTAAGCGTATTTATTAGGCATATCTATACGTTAGACTAAGCTTTTAGATTCTGCTTACCTACCTAAAAATTATAAAGGAGTATAGATATAAACCCTACTTAAAACTATAAAGTAGTATAGATTTATAAATCTATAAGGCCCTTAAGAAATATACTAAGGTAAAGAATATATAGTAACTATATACTATGTTTTATAGTATAGAAAAATACTACTATTATCTATATTATCAGAAGTCTTCCTCTATTTATCCCCTATCTCTATTATCTAGTATCACCTAATATTTATTTAACCCTTTAAGCTACTAGGGTCTCTACCTAAGCTTTAGGAGCTAACTGATTTAAAGCTAGTAATGCCTACTCCTTTTAAGTTTATTAGACCTATAGATTACCTTCCTAGACTATATAATATAATTAATAGGAAGGGTTAGTATAGATTAACCCTTATATACCTACTCTAAAGGATTAATCTTAAGCCTTAGTATTTAGTTTCTATCTACTAGGTCTATTACTTAGTGAAGCCTAAGGATAATTCAGACTGTCCTACTATATACTAGGGATTAATCCTTAGCCTTAGGATCTAGTTTATATCTAGCAGTTTTATTACCTAGTGAAGCCTAAAGTCTATTTAAACCTTCCTATCTATATTCATCTTAGCTATATTAGTTATAAATAACTGCACTTCTAAGGTGCTATTAAGAGGTCTTTAAGCTAAGTATTAGGAGCTAGTTTCTATTTACTAGTCCTATTGCTTAGTGATACCTATAGTTAACTTAAGTATATCAGTTTAGTGTTATCTACTACCTCTATTATCTAAGTATTCCTATTAGTATATTATAAGATAGCTACTAGCAGTATAAATCTATAGATAAGCTGCTCCTTACAGTATATACCCTCCTAAGTCTTTAGATAAATTTAATATAGTCCTAGAAGGTTTTAGCATTCTATATAGCCCTTAAGAAATATACTATAGAATATATAGTAACTATATATTATGTTTTACTATAGGAAAGAAAAGCTATATTATTTATATTATCTAAAGTTATCCTAAATTTATTCCCTATTATAATTATTATAGGAACGCTCTAAAGATAGCTTTAGCCTTACTATAGATTAGAAACCTTCCTTTATATTATATATAAAAGCTTATAATTTCCTTATAGAAAGTTATTATAAGTAATTTAGGTATTATTCTACTAGTATATAGGCTAGTTGAAATAGGCTAGGTTAATTAAGCTAGTTTAAACCTTTCTATACTATAGATTAGTAGTACTATATATACTCTAAGAGTATAGCGTTATCTGCTATCTTTATTATTATAGTATTCCTATAAGTATACTATAGAGATATAAAACTTAGGTTCAGAAAGCTAATTTAGTAGGTAGCAGCTACTAAAGTCCTAAACCTAAGTTTAGAAATTTATATCACTAAAAAACAGCTATTTTTCATTCTAAACCTAAGTTTAGAAGTTTATATTACTAAAAAGCTAATAATTTTTAGCTTATACTTAATCCTAAACCTAAGTTTAGAAATTTATATACTAAAAAATAGTAACTTTTAATTTTAAACCTAGGTTTAGAAATTTATAACCTTAAAAAATAGCTCCTTTTGATCCTAAACCTAAGTTTAGAAATTTATATCACTAAAAAACAGCTACTCTTTATTTTAAACTTAGGTTTAAAAACCTACTCTAGTAGTTTACGCCCTCTTAGATCCTAAACTTAGATTTAGAACCTACCTCTATAGCTATAAGCTAAAAGGACCTTAAACTTAGGTTTAAAAAACTAAATTAGTAATTACTAGTTATTAAGATTTTTAACCTTTAGGCTTAATCTCTATCTAATATCCTTATTATCTAGCTTTATTTAGTAGGTATTTAGATATTCCTACTACTTAGAAATAACCTAAAACTTAAGAAGCTAATAAGTATATAGTTAGTAATACCTACTTTTTATAATAATTTATATATCTTAAACCTAGGTTTAGAAACCTTACCTAGTAAAAAGGAGCTACTAAAATCCTAGACTTAGGTTTAGAAATTTAGTAGCTACTAGAATCTTAAACCTAGGTTTAGAAATTAATATTAATAGCTAATAGTTACTAAAATCTTAAACCTTATCTATCGCTTAGTGCTATCTAGCATTTATTTAGATATCCTTACTAAGAAGGACCTTTTTTAAATCCTAAAAACGTTCTTAATATATGCTATACTATTATCTATTATCCTCTAGCGTTTATTTAGGCTGTATTATCTTAGAATATAAACCCTCTGTTATACTATATTCTAAACTATAGTTTAGGAACTTATTATAGTTATTATGAGGCTTTAAAAACTATAACTACACTATAGTAATACCTATATTCTTATAGTTTCAAAATAAGCTTAATTATAGTCTAAATTATATATACTATGTTTATTTTATCTCTACTATCTCTACTACTTTAAATTAATAGCCTTAATATCTTATTCTCTTATAGAGGTATATACTATCTCTATTATCTAGTATTACCTAGTGTTTATTTAGTATTAAGCGTTAGTAGGGATAATATAATAGCCTAAAAAGCTTACGTTAATATTATATTATCTAGCTTTATCTATTATAATTATTATTTACAAACTATACCCCCTATTACTATAGTATCCTTTTATAAATCTAAATCTAAAGTAAACACTTAATCCTCCTATAATATATAGGGGCTTAATATATATTAAAGCATAACTTATAAGAGATTATTAAGCTTTACTTAAGAGGTAATAATTACTTTAGAGAAAGTAGAATTTATTCTACAAAGTGGTCTTTATATAGTAAACCCTTTTAGATCTCCTTTCTATTATAATCCTAGCTTTATATCCCTAATAATAAGTCCTTCACCCCTTAACTCTATTCTTATCTAGCCTCACTTAGTATTTATTTATATCTCCCTACTACTAATTATTAATCCTAACTCCTTAAGTAGATACCTTAACTTATATAATATCTATAAGAAGATATATAAATCTATTATATATACTTAGAAGTAAAAATCTGAAAATCCCTATTGCTTCTTTTAACCTAATATCTAAGTACTATTTAGAGAGCATTAAGGTAATAATAACCCTTCTAGCCTATAGAAAGCTTATAATATAAGTAGTATATATTATCTATTATCCTTATTATTATACTATTCCTATTAGTATACCCTAAGAAGATTATAATACTTAGAACTTTATAAATAAAGTATAACCCCTAATAGATACCTAAATACCTAAGTGTATTCTTTAGGCTTTTTTGCTTAAAAAAAGAAATTACTTATAGATTAGTATAGGTTTCCTAAGAGCTAGTAAGGAGACTATATAGTATTTATTTATATCTCCTTACTATAAATCACTAGTTTAAACTTCTTAACTAGATACTCTACTCTATATAGTATATAAGAGAATATTTAAATATACTAAGTATACTTAGCAGAAAGAGAATAGATATTCTCTCTTTTGCTGTTAAAAAGATAATTTATATAACTACTTAGAGAGCGTTAAGGCTATAATAACTCTTCTAGCCTATAGAGAGCTTATAATATAGGTAGTGCACGTTATCTGTCGTCCCTATTATTACACTATTCCTATTAGTATACCCTAAAAAGACTATAACACCTAGAACTTTATAAATAGAGCGTAATCCCTAATATACACCTGAATACTTAAGTGTATTCTTTAAGCTTTCCTGCATAAAAGAAGAAACTATTAATATATTAGTATAGGTTTCCTAAAAGCTAGTGAGGAGACTATATATTTATAATAAAGATAGATCTAAATACTTAATCTATTTACTAGAGAATATATAGTAGGTTATTTTTATTTATAAGGCTTACGAATTAATAGCTCTATTATCTTATATTATTTAGCAATTATTTAGGTCTTTATAGTAGGAAGATTAGTTTCTAACCCTTATAGGTTAAACCTATATAGTACTTCTATTATCTAGTGTTTCGCTATACTTATTTATATCTAAACTTCACTTTATACTAGCCTGATCTTTAGTAATAAGATATACTAACCCTAAGTTTAAAGGTTTATATTACTAGCTAGTAGCTATCCTAATATTAGGATTAAGTTTATAGAATTATATTATTAGCCTATAGCTATAGTAATTATAAACCTAAGTTTAGGAATTTATATTATAGGATAGTAGCTACTAAAATCCTAAACTTAGCCTTAAGAAACTACCTTAGTAGTCCTTAGCCTTAAGGAATATAAATATACTATACTAATACTTATATTCCTATAGTTCCTAACTAAACGCAATTATTATATAGATTATATATACTATATTATGCTTATTCTATTAATACTCCCTCTACTACTATATATCTACAGCTTTAAGAGTATCTTCACACTATAAGTTATAAAGTAACCTTATCGTTTAGTATTATTAAGTATTAATTTAATCCTTATTAATAGTAGAGAACGTATTATAACCTTATTCGCCTATCTAAATATCGCATAATCTAAAGATATCCCCTATAATTATTATCTATTAATTATTCCCCTTATTATAAGAAGAATTAATCTAAAGCCTCTATATTACTCTTAAGCTACCTCTTATCTGATTATATAGTATAAACCTTTATTTATATAGCATATATAAAAGAATCCTTTAGTTTATAAAATACTATAGTATAACTAAATATGCTTATAGCTTCTTAGTTATCTAAAGTGCTACTTAGTAGGTATTTAGTCTAATATACCTTATCTTAACTGTAGATAACTTAAGGGATAGGTGATATAATTCTCTAGTGTTATCTATTAACTTTATAGTCCTATTATTCCTATTAGTATACTCTAAGAAGGCTATAGTAGCTAGTAAGTAATAAATATAATACTTATTAGAGTATACCTCTCCCTAGTTCCTATATAGCTAAATGTATTTATAAAGCTTATCTTTATATTAGAATAAATATTATCTTAAGTTCCTAATAGCTAATAAGGAGTCTAAATATTTATATCTAATATTTATATAAATCCTCATTACGTTTACTATAGAATATATAGTTACTATACTCTATATATAAGAAGTATACGCAAAAGATAATATAGTTACCTAGGATTATCTATTATCTCTATTATTATATTATTCCTATTAGTATACTATAGAAAGGATGTAATAGCTAGAAATCTATAGGTTAAGTGCTTTATAAGGCGTAGCTTAATAAATATAACTAAATATAACGCAGTTCCTACTAAATATAGTAGCTAGTAAAAGCAATTAGGTTGTTTTTTTCTTAGAGCTGCTAAGAAGTAGAGATATTTATATCCACTATAAGTATATATACTTTATATATTTCCTATATAATAACTAATAACTACACTTTATTCCTCTTATATATATAATAATAGCTATCTTATATTTAGTATTTAGCTTCAGTTAGTAGTAATTTAGATCTTTCTACTAAGGAAAGCTATTATTAACTTTTAGGGGGCTAAGCCTATATAGTATCTCTATCGTCTAACTTTATTATATATTTATTCTAATTACCCTAGTCGTTATAGTAGAAAGCTAGCCTTATAATTTCTATTATTTAGCGTCACCCTATATTTATTTATTACCTCACTATATATAGGCTTAATTCTATCTAAGAGGATATCTTAAANATTTATTTATTACCTCACTATATATAGGCTTAATTCTATCTAAGAGGATATCTTAAACCTAGGTTTAGGAAAGTAGCCTAGCAAAATATAGCAAATAAAATCCTAAACCTAGGTTTAGGAATATAGCTTAGCAGAACGTAGCAAATAAAATCCTAAACCTAGGCTTAGAAACTCCACTTAGTGATATATAGTGAATAAAATCTTAAACCTAGGTTTATAAATATAACTTAGCAAAACGTAATAAATAAAATCCTAAACCTAGGTTTAGAAATATAACTTAGCAAAACGTAGCAAATAAAATCCTAAACCTAAGTTTAGAAATATAACTTAGTAAAACGTAATAAATAAAATCCTAAACCTAAACTTAGAAATATAACTTAGTAAAACGTAATAAATAAAATCCTAAACCTAAGTTTAGAAATATAACTTAGTAAAATATAGCGAATAAAATCCTAAACCTAGGTTTAAAAGTATAACTTAGTAAAACATAGTAAATAAAATCCTAAACCTAGGTTTAGAAGTATAACTTAGCAAAACGCAATAAATAAAATCCTAAACCTAGGTTTAGAAATATAACTTAGTAAAATATAATAAATAAAATCCTAAACCTAGGTTTAGAAGTATAACTTAGCAAAATATAATAAATAAAATCCTAAACTTAGGTTTAAAAATATAACTTAGTAAAACATAATATATAAAATCCTAAACCTAGGTTTAGAAATATAACTTAGCAAAACATAGTGAATAAAATCCTAAACCTAAGTTTAGAAATATAACTTAGCAAAACGTAGCAAATAAAATCCTAAACCTAGGTTTAGAAATTTAATAGCTACTAGAATCTTAAACCTAGGTTTAGAAATCTAGGAAAAAGTAGGTACTAAAGTTATAAACCTAGGTTTATAAATTTAGTAGCTCCTAGAATCCTAAACCTAGGTTTAAGAATTTAACCTAGCGAAAAGTAGTAAATAAAATCCTAAACCTAGGTTTAATAATATAGCTTAGTAAAATATAATAAGTAAAATCCTAAACCTACGTTTAGAAATCTAGTAATAAATAAAATCCTAAACCTAGGTTTAAAAATTCAGCCTAGTAAAAAGCAGTAAATAAAATTCTAAACCTAAGTTTAGAAATATAGCTTAGTAAAACGCAGTAAATAAAATCTAGAACCTAGGTTAAGAAGTTTAGTAACTACTAAAATCCTAAACCTAGGTTTAGAAATTTATATAACTAAGAAGTAGCAACTTTTAATCCTAAACCTAAGTTTAGAAATTTATAGCATTAAAAAGCTAATAATTTCTATCCTAAACCTAAGTTTAGAAATTTATATAACTAAAAACGCAGCTACTTATTATTCTAAACCTAAGTTTAGAAATTTATATTACTAAAAAAATAGCTACTTTTTATTTTAAACCTAGGTTTAGAANTACTAAAAAAATAGCTACTTTTTATTTTAAACCTAGGTTTAGAAACCTACTCTAGTAGCTAACGCCCTCTTATATAGCTATAAGCTAAAAGGATTCTAAACCTAGGTTTAGAAATCTAGATTAGTAAGTATTACTAAGATCTTTAACCTTTAGGCTTAATCCTTATCTATTATCCCTATTATCTAGTATTATCTAATAGGTATTTAGATATCTTATTAACCTTTAGGATAATTTTACCTAGCTTATTATAATTATACCCTATAAAGCATATATATTTATATTTAAGGTAGGTGCAAATAAATAAGTAGTTATATAATATGCAGTATAATATAATACTATATCTTATGCTATAGGTTAAAAAAGAGCTTTTATATCTCTATCGTCTAATATTATCTTATACTTATTTAACCTCTTTAGCTACTAAAGTATAATTCTAAACTATAGTATAAATAATAGAAAACTAAAGATATAGAAGTAAGATATAAAAGAGGTAATAGGAATCTTTAGAAATAAAAAGGTAAAGTACTTTATAAATAGAATATAACTCTAAAAAAGAATATATTAAGATAAGAGACTTAAGGTAAAGTAACTTCTTACTATTTTATAGATAGATTATACAGAGAGAGGGAGAGTATAGTATAGCGCCCTCCTCTATATATCCCCTTTATACTACTACTAGCCTTAGTAATTCTATAACTATAATAGCTTAGATAATTATAAGTAACCCTCCTTTAGAAGAGGATTTTAAACCTTTATTTTATATTACTACCTTAGTTAGACTTAGTTAATACTTAAGATAGCTAATATTTAGTATATTAAGTCTTTTACAACTATAGCAAATAAAATCTTAAACTTAAGTTTAGAAATTCACCTTAAGAATTTAAACCTATCTACTAGCTCTATAGTCCTATATTATCTAGTACTTATTTAACTTAATACTAATTTAACCCTCCCTATAAATAATATATACTAGCTTTAGCTATCTAGTAAGTAACCTAGATAACTATTTACTTTTAAGCCTAAGAACTCTTTTAAACACTTAGAAAACTAGTTATAAATTAATACTTATTCTAGAGAAACTCTATTATAAAAAGCAAAATACCTTAAGCCTTTAGTATTATTATTTATCTCTATTATAATATTATTTATCTTAGTATACTATTATAAAGCTACTAATCTTATACTTCTATACTAGAAGCTAATCTTTTAAGTATATAGCTTAAAAGGATACTAAATAAATATATATATTTATTTAGCTTTAGGTTATAGAATAGAGCGTTATAATATTCAGCTTAGCTACTTAATAACTACTAGGGAGTATAAAGATATAAGTTTAAAATAGATAAGAACACCTTATTAGCTATAGATCACCCTAAAATTAAAGATACTACGTGAGCAGGAAGGGGGGGGGAACTAGTACTAGTGATGTTTACTTAGTTAAGATATTGAAATAAAAAATATAAAAAAACCCTAAGAATAAATTAGTTATATATAAATAGATATAGGAAACTTAGAAACCTAATTAAAATATCTAAAACTATAACTATAAACTTAAAATATAGCAGTATATCTTCTATATAACGTCTAGAGTTACTTATATATAAGATCTTCTTCTAATATTTCTCTTAAAATAAGCTTTATCTACTACCTTATTCTTAACCTATATTAGCTCTAAGAAAACTTTATACTAGTAGAGCTAACTATAGCTAGATAAGTGCACCTTATAGTTAGTATATAGGGGTTAAATAGCTAGATAATCTCTCACTAAAACTTTAGTAGTTTAACCTCTATATACCTCTTTAGGTTAGATATATACTTCTATCTCCCCTCTTAGATTATAATATATAATAATTTATAAATAAGCTTAAGCATACTATATACCTATAAGCTAGCTTTTCTATAGGCCTAATAAATAGTTATTTTTCTTCTTATTTAACTAAGGTTATCTTATATTATAAGAATCCCTATAAAGGCTATACCTACCTGCTCTCTTTTCCTCCTCCCTCTTCTATATTATCCTCTACCTATTTTCTAGTAGAAACTATATTCTACCTAGCAACTATAAATATATCTATATCTTATAATAGCATAAATAAAGGAAGTAGATATTCTATAGAAGCGTAAAGCTTACGCTAGTAAACCTATACATATAACTAACAAATAAACTAAGCCTAAAATCAATAAAATACTTAATAAGTCTATAAAAAACCTACCTTTCTAGAATAGTAAGTTAGTCTTAGAACTTATAAAGGAGTACTATATAGCGTTAGCTTATATACCTATTTATACCCTCTCCCTAACCTAATCCTTAGGGCATAACTAGCTAATTAACTATATATAGGTTAATAAGCTCTAAAAGATCTTCTAGAGCGGTATACTTAACTATATAGTAATTAAAAACTAAATCCTACTCCTAAGTTTAAAAATAGAAGTTAAAAAAATATAACAGCATACTAGTAGCTAAGTATCTAGCCTAGTAGGCAGCTAAGAGGAGCAGCTTATTAAGGATTTTAGAGCATAAGATAAAATTAATAATAGCTATAAACTAGAGATCTTAGCTAGGTAGTATAAGGTTAAAGCTCTTAAAACTTATATAGAGGAGATAGGAGGTAGTAATAAGGAGCTATAGTAAGTTTACAATATCTATAATAAAGGTATATTACCCTTTATACTTACCTCCTCCTCAAGAAGGCCTAGCTAATATTTATATTAACCTATAGACTATACCTCTAATTATATTATTACTAACCTCTATATGAACTACTTAAGTATAACTCTCTTAAATAGCTATAGCTAAGTCTAAGACTAGCTTATTATAGCAACAAAAGAGGATAAGAATTGCTTTAATAGTAAGGTATCTAAGATTATAAACTAAATATCTATAGCTCTAAACCTCATAGTAGATAAAAAGTTCCCTATCCTCTAACTTACTATAATCTAGAAGAATGAGAAATAGAGGGAGATAGTTACTATATAGTATAGTATATACGTTAGGAAGGATATATTTTTAATATCTACTTAGGAGTAGATAATTAGCTATAGAACCTATAAAGTATAAAAACTAATAAAAAGTATAGATTAGTAGTTCTAACTATATATTAGTTTTTCTTCTCTATCTTCTATAAGGTTTTATAAACCTTTATAAAGCTCCCCCCTCTAGCTAAAATATATATTATAAGTATAAACTAGAAAATAATATTAGAAGAACTCCTATAAAAGTACTATAGAAAGTATATCTAAGTATTATTCTATTTACACTTACCTACTTCTAAGAACCTTAATAGCTAGTATAAATAATATCCTAACTTCCTTACCCTCTTAGATAATAATTAGTACTTTAATATATATAAAGCAATTATTAGTAACTAAAACTTATACTTCCCTAGCTTTCTCTATATTATAGATATTAAGAAGGATAAGTGCTATATCCTATTAGATATTATAGTATATATTATCTCTTAGGTTACTCTTACGCCTAAGGAGGTTAGTAAGAGAGTGCCTAATAAGCTATCTCTAGTAGCTAATATTACTAAAACTATCACTCTTATAGAGGATTATATAAAGTAGGTAGTAAGTAAAAAGGATAATAGCTTTAACCTAATAGACTATAAGAGATAATAGGGAGACCTACTAATAATTATTATAAATATAGTTAAATAGGACGTTCTAAGCTAGGTTTTATCTAATATAGCTAGTTTTAAACGAATAAAGTATATCTACCTCTTAAAAGAGGTCTTAGTAGGAAGCTTAAACCTTAAGGGTTTTAAAGTAATAGCTACTATATATAGTAGGAGATTTATAAAATCTAGCCTATAGGTATACCTCCTCTAGTCTATCTATTAGATTATAGGGGAAGAATTATACTTAGAATAGATTATAGATATAGAGTAGAGTACTTAAAGTGTAACTTATAATAGTATAGTAGTTAGCTTATTCTTCGCCTTTATAGATAATATACTAAAAGTGAAGAAGGATATTATTCTTAGCTAGAAAATCTACTTAGTAGTATTTAAGGTAATCTTAGCTTTATAGTTTACTGAGGTAAGAGGTAGCCTATCTAAGAAAACGTAGCACTTAGACGTTTAAGTCTTATAAGAGAGGTAGCTAGACCTAAATAGCGCTAATAGGATAGATTCTAATAGAGGAGAAAGTAAGGTAGAGGATATTAATCTTAATAAGGCTAAAGATAATATAAAGCCCTCCCCCCTATTAAGTATATAAGCTAGTACCTATAGAGGTAAAGCCTATTAAGAAAGCAGTATTAGTAGTAAAAGTAGTAGTAATAGTAATATCTAGGGCTATATAATAAATAAAGTTATAATACCCCCTAGATAAAGCAGGCCCCTAAAGTATATTTAGCCTCTATCTACACTATCCTAAATATACGCTAAAGAGCTAGTAGAGAGCTTTATAGATAATAATAATAATAATAATAATAATAATAATAAAGGCCTTATAGAGCTTATATTATAGGCTAAGGACTTTATACTAAAGTTATTATCCCTCCTACCCCTTATTTTAAGTAGATAGTTAAAGCCTCTCTCTAGCTTATAAGTAGTAGTAAAGAGGATAGTGAGAAATATTATTAAGCTAAGAAGTATTAGGATATAAGCTATATAATTATTAACTATAGAAAGTAGTTCCTCTCCTCTCCTTATCTAATATATAATTATGAAGTCTATCTATTATATTACTTTAATCTAAGTAACCTAAAGTTTAACCTCTTATAATAAGTTATAAGAATTCTTATACTAAGTTACTTTTCCCTCCCCCCCTAATAATTATTACGTTTTAAAGTAGGTATTAGAATTAATAAGCCTTATAATCCTTATATTCTTATTGCTATACTTATTACTATTTCTTTTTCTTTTACTATATTAAATACTACGTATATTAGAAGTAATTACTAGCTGCATTTAGACCTACTCCTTCCCCCTAACCTTAAACCCTAGCTTATCTGCTCTACAACTTACTATAAGGGGGGTAGTAAAGCTAGTCTAATAAGATAAACCTACCCCTATAGTTTTATAGTTATATTATATTATATTAAATTTCTAGTGTAATCTCAACTAGCTATAAGCTTTAGTAGCGCTAAACTTAAGTTTAATAAAGGTGAAGATTAGTAGGCTAAACTTATAGGGCTACTAAGTTTAAGTTAGGGTATAAAAAGTAGCTATATAAATTATATTAGTATTAGTAGTAATAAAAGTTAGATAGGTTTAAGAAGATAATAGAAAGTAGTCTACCTTATAGAGCTATCTATTAATAATCTATTAGTCTATTATTATTATTATTATTATTATTATTATTAGCTTCATATAGCTCTAAACTATAAAGTATTAAGTTAGCATAGCTAGTTATAGATAGTACCTTAATAAGCTTAGTTTTTAATATCCTCCTACTAACTAAGATATTATCCTATTAATAACAGAAGGAGCTACTAAGTTTAACGATAATAGCTATAATACTTATACTAAATATAAGGACTTAAATAATAGCTTTATAACTATAGCTAGCACTAATAGAGAAGAAGACGTTAGCTTTATCCTAAAAGATAATACTAACTATAATAAGGAAGATAAACCTAAGGGAAGCGCGCTTTATAATAATAGGTATTCACCTATAAACCTCACCTTAAAGATATATCTTAGCTATAAGTACCTCTAGATATTTACCTAAACCTATTAAGAAAGAAGTAATATATCCCTAACTAAATTATATCCTCTATAATATATAAATTTATTAAGGAGACTATTATAGAGGTAGAGAACTACTTAGCTAGAGATACCTTATATTACCTCTAAACCTACTTCACAATAAACTATAGTAACCTTAATAGAATTAGTTTAAGGCTAGTAAGTATAGATAATAAGATAACCCTCTCCTTCTACTTAGATATAATTAGTATTATTAGTATCCCCCTAAAGCTTATCCTTATTAGTAGTGCGATCTTTAATAATATAGAGTTCTCTTTCTAGAACTAGTTAGTACCTTATAGCTTAAAGTATACTCTAGAGAAAATATATTTCAACCTCTACTACTATATATTCTACCTAGGTAAAGCCTCCTCTTAAGAGATATAGTATATTATAATACACTTTAGGGATCTAGAGATAAATAACTTTAAAAGGTCTACTATAGAATATAGCTACTAGTAAGCTTAATCTATAAAGTATAATACTATACTTAACTACTATACTAAAATTATAGTAATATTTATTAAGTCTATCTTCTCTAGTAAAAGATTATATTAATATAGTAGTATAGATACTTCTTAAGGCTTAAATAAGTTAAATAAGAGGTAGATTAACTATACAGACTAAACTATATTCTAAGAGAAGTTTATAGAGAAGTAGCTAGAATTCATCTAGGACTACACTTATAATAGTTTCTAAATAGAGAATAGCCTTACTTTCTATATTTATAACTATAGGAGTAATACTTAGATTAATACTCTTAATAATAATAGGAGTAATACTTAAATTAAACCCCCTAATAATAATAGGGGTAGCATTAAGATTATAGCCCCTATAAGCTTATACTATCTTAATATTAAATCTAGTTTATAGCACTACCCTCCCCTATCTAGTAGATAAGCTAACTAGCGTTAGTCTAATAGGCACATAACACCTAATAACGCTAGATAGAGTATAAGTAGCTATAATAGTAGAGAGGGAAGCTATAGGAGTAGTAGTTAGAGTAGCTACTCTAAGCTATATAACACACGCTAGTATTATTACAGCTAGTAGAGCTAGATAATAAATAACCTATAAGATAGAGACCCTTTTAAGACGCTAAATAGGGAAGCTAGAGATATAGACTAAGTGAGGGAGTAGTTTAATAGTAAACTTAAGTAGCTCTAATATATATTACACTAGAAGTATATAGTGAATAATATTAGCTATATCTCCTATACTATTACTATCAAAATATAAATAGTAGAGGAGGAGAGTAGTAGTAATAGATTTACTAACTACACTTACCTAGTAAACTATACCTAAGTTAGGGGATAATATAATAGCCTTTATAACTTTACCTTCTTCCTAATAGCTTTCTACCCTAACTTTAGAAATTTCTTATTACTTATACTACTAAAATTCCTTAAGCCTATTTATAACCTCACTAAGGCTAAAATTAGTTAAGATAGTAACTAGAGAGAGGTTCTATCTATAAGCTTCTTCTAAGAATACTCTAATATTAAATATATTATCTGCTACACCCCTAATAACCTCCTCACTTTAAAAGGAGTAGCTATTAGTGCTCTTACCCTATCTCTATCTATAGTTAATAGAAACGCTAGTATGAGGAAGTAGTAAAGATATCTCCTTAACCTCCTTAGAGGTAGTATAGAGCTAGACTTTAACCTTAACCTCTAGAGGCTATTTATATATAAAGGCGCCCTTATTAAGAACCTCTATAGAATAAATTTAGCTATATTCTAGCTTAAGTAGGTCTTTTATATTAATATATAGAACCTTATTATAAGTAAGAGAAACTTCTATATAGTTCTAAAGCCTATTTTCTACCTAATAGTATAGTTCTACTAGTAGAAGTAAGTATACTTAGGTATACTATATAACTTCTATGCTAACTTCTTCCCCTATATCCTTACTACTTTTTTAACTATTTTTAATTATACTATATATAGCCTTAAGGAGCAGATTATAGACTATAGAGATAAAGGCCCTTCTATTACCTTAGCTGAGGTAGTTATAGCTATTAACTACCTTAAGCACTACTACTATACTAGTAACCTTAAAGTGCTACTATAGAAAGTGCTAAGCTTCCTTAGTATAATAGAGAGCCTATCTACTTATATATAGCTATATATCTCCCTAGAGATACTTAACTTTAAGAAGCTAAATAGGTAGCTAAACTACTATACTTAGCCCTAAGAACTTTAAGGTAGCTTAATCCTACTTTATATTACTGCTATCTACTACTACTATAAGCTAACTATTATAAATACCTACCTCAGTTAGCTCTACTTCTTAAAGCTTAGATATATAAACTTCTAAGACTTAGCCTCTATCTAGAAGTATATATCTTATATATTCTATAATTTCTAGGTATTTTAGATAAAGGTATTTATATTATTTTAGCTCTATTACTATATAGCTAGTAGCTTATCTTTAACTAGTACTACTTAAGTATATAAAGAGGAGATAAAAATAGTAAGCGCTAACTTAGATATCTAAGAGTAAATTAAATATCTATTCTCCTAAAAGTAAATACCTTAATAGAAATAAAGTAAAGGTTAAGAGGAAACTAACTAACTAGTTTACCCTATAGCTAATTTAATACTCTTTTCCTTAGACTAGTTATAAATAATATCACCTAGCCTTCTAAGATAGCTAGTAAGAAGTATTTCTATATTATAACCTCTATATAGTATACTTACTTATATATAAGTCTAGTCTATAAGATAGCGCAGCTTATAAAGGACTCTACTATAAAGAAGAGGGTAGTATCTCTCTATAGTACTTAGTACCTTATATTATAAGGGGTGATCTTAAGTATAGTATCTAACTAAAAACCCTCGCTTATAATCTCTAGCTAATATCTAAAGAGGGAGCAGTAGGAGAGGCTAATCTAAATAGCTCTACTAGATAATAAGATTAACTAAGTACTTAGTAACTAATTAAGCTGCCTTATAGTATAAAATATCACTTTCTTCTAGGAGCCTTTAGAAAGTATCCTCTATCCTTTAACCTTAAGGTATTAAATAATAGAGATATAAGCTATAGATATATTAGCTTAAATAAGATAGTAGGCATAACTATAGCTAACCTAAGAGGAGTTTCTTAATTTTAGGGTTACCTTCCCTTTCTATACGCTTCCTAAACTTATTAAGTAAGGGTTTATCGCCTAAATTAAGAGAGCTAATTCTAACTAAGATACTAAAATAACTAGTTACTACGCTAAAATTAGGAGTATATTAAGAACTCACCTCTAGTAGCCTATATACTAGTTAATTATTATCTAAGTTATAGTTTTAGTAACCCTAAATATATATCTAGATATAGATTTTAAATAAGATCCTAAATCTTATTAGGTTTAGAAAGTAAACCTAACCCCCCCTAGGAACTATAAGCCTTAGGTAAGAGCTGTTATTTTTATTACTTATGCGATATAATTTCTTTATTCTAAGGATATCCCTTTAGACAACTAAATAACACTTAGCTAAAAGGCGTAGGGGAGGAAAACTATAAAGGAAAAGATTAATATATCCCTATATCTATCTAATTAGCTATAAAAGCTTATAAATAACGAGGGTAAGCTAATAAATCTATATAATAGAGCATAAGGGTATAATAATATAATATCTACTTACTATTAGATAGGTTATTCCTAAGGCTTAGAATATTAGTAAGAAGAGCTTTACCCTTAGTAAAGTTAGACTAGAAAATAAAGTAACCCTCTAAGGATAGTACTAATAGATAGTTTTAGCTTTAATAAGACTGCATAAGTTTATATAGTTAGTTCTTACCCCTAAAGGCTAGAAAGAAGTAAGAAAGGCGTCTAAACTAATTATAAGAGGAAAGAGGGGGGAGTAATAAGAGGACTTAGAAGAGGTATCTAGTATTTAAAGGAATAAGTAGAGGATAAGATTTTATAATCCTAAGGTATTATTTATATACTATAGTAATAGAAAGTATATATTATAAATAGAACCTAAAAATTAGATTATAATATAGTATATAAAGTAAATAGGGAATAAGGTTTTAAAGAAGAGGGAAGCTATTAGGATATATAACGTTATAATTATAATCTTATACCTAGAAATATAATAAATAAAGTAAGAAGGTTTTATATTAAAATCCTAGCCTTAGTTTTAGGAATAGGATCTCTGAGGTAGGAGGAATATACGTTTTAATCTTATACTATAGTTTAGAAAATAAGAATATAGAGTAGGAGTGCTCTATATTAGAATCCTATATCTAAGGTTAGAAATAGTATCTCTAGAATAAGAGGAACTAAAATTAAAATTATATACTTAGATTTAGAAATAAGAACTATAAAGTAAGAGGAATCTATATTTAAATCTTAAACTTAGGTTTAGGAATAAGATCTCCTAAAATAAGAGAAATCTAAGTTTAAATCTTAAACTTAAGGTTAGGAATTAGATCTCTAATATAAGAGAAATCTAAGTTTAAATTAAACTTAGGTTTAAGAATAAGATCTCTAATATAAGAGAAATCTAAGTTTAAATTAAACCTAGGTTTAGGAATTAGATCTCTTAAAATAAGAGGAATCTAAGTTTAAATCCTAAACTTAGGTTTAGGAATTAGATCTCTAATATAAGAGAAATTTAAGTTTAAATTAAACCTAAGTTTAGGAATAAGATCTTTAAGATAAAGAGAATCTAAGTATTTAAATCCTAAACTTAGGTTTAAGATTAAGATCTCCTAAAATAAGAGGAATCTAAGTTTAAATCCTAAACCTAGGTTTAGGAATTAGATCTCCTAAGATAAGAGGAATCTAAGTTTAAATCTTAAACCTAAGTTTAGAAATTAGATCTCCTAAGATAAGAGGAATCTAAGTTTAAATCCTAAACCTAGGTTTAGGAATTAGATCTCTAATATAAGAGGAATCTAAGTTTAAATCCTAAACTTAGGTTTAGGAATTAGATCTCTAATATAAGAGGAATCTAAATTTAAATCTTAAACCTAAGTTTAGAATTAAGATCTCTAATATAAGAGAAATCTAAGTTTAAATCTTAAACCTAAGTTTAGGAATTAGATCTCTAATATAAGAGGAATCTAAGTTTAAATCTTAAACTTAAGTTTAAGAATTAGATCTCTAATATAAGAGGAATCTAAGTTTAAATTAAACCTAAGTTTAGGATTAAGATCTCCTAAGATAAGAGGAATCTAAGTTTAAATCTTAAACCTAGGTTTAGGAATTAGATCTCTAATATAAGAGGAATCTAAGTTTAAATCCTAAACTTAGGTTTAGGAATTAGAAACCCAGGAATTAGATCTCTAATATAAGAGGAATCTAAGTTTAAATCCTAAACCTAGGTTTAGGAATTAGATCTCTAATATAAGAGAAATCTAAGTTCAAATTAAACCTAGGTTTAGGATTAAGATCTCTTAAGATAAGAGGAATCTAAATTTAAATCCTAAACTTAAGTTTAAGAATTAGATCTCTAATATAAGAGGAATCTAAGTTTAAATCCTAAACTTAGGTTTAGGAATTAAATCTCCTAAGATAAGAGGAATCTAAGTTTAAATTAAATAACTTAGCTAATTAGCATTTTGCAAACTATATAATAACTATAAATACGCTTTAGATATAATACTTAATATATAGTCTACCCTAGATAAGTAGGATAGTAAAGCTGCAGTATACTAGTGTTTCTATTTAATATATATACTACTAAAAGGGAGATAGACTACCTACTTAGTTCTATATACTACCTTAACCTAATATATTACCCTCAGTATCCTAAACGCTATTATAACAGAGAATAATATAGCTAAAGTAGGCTTAGCTATCCTCCTTAGAAGCTTCTACTACTAGCTAGCTTATTATATAGCTTATAAAGGTAATAATATAATCCTTAAGAGCCTTCTTAGCATTATTACTAAAGTTAATAGCTCTATATAGGATAAAAGCAAAGCCTTTATCTATATTAAATATAGGGTGGTGATCTAAATTAAGCGCTATTATAGGTAGCATAAAACCTTCTGTAACTTTACCCTTAAGGAACTAAAAGTTTATAGCCTTAAATGTGCAGATAACCTATATAATATTCTTATAATAAATAAGACCACTCTCCCTATTAGTACTAAAAGTAGTAATATACTAAATAATAATACTTAATATAAAGGGGGGCTTAGTAGGTATATAAGCAACTAAAAGCTTAATAGAGGTATAGTTAGAACCCTTAATAGTAATACTATTATAGAAGCTAATAATAGCTATAATAGTAGCATCTTATCCTATAGGGATCTTAGACTAACTTAGAGCCTCTACCTATAAGTATACTATAGCTAATAGCCCCTCTGCTAAGTGCTTATATAACGTGCTGAAGAGGATTAAGGTATCTTAGCTAATAAGCACCCTCAGCTTACTAATAATATTAATATATATAGTACCCTTTAGTGTTAGCAGACTATCCTTAAGGTTACTAGCTGTTATAATATAAGTTATATAGTCGTTAGTAGTTTCTAAATAATATATAATATATATTAGTAACTGCTAACTATTAGCAACCTTAGCGCTAATATTAGAGCTAGGAGTAAGCGTAGTGTAGAGCTCTATTATTACACCTGTACTAACTAGCTTCTCTATATACTATTTCTATATAGTTTAATTAGGAATAATTACTTTAGGTTTAGGATTAGGTTAAGGATTAGGTTGAGGATTAGGTTAAGGATTAGGTTGAGGATTAGGTTGAGGATTAGGTTGAGGATTAGGTTAAGGATTAAGTTGAGGAGTAGGTTAAGAGCTTATTACTGAAACCTAAAAGAAAACTAAGGTTAATATTCCTAGGAGTAGAATAGAAGTAAGTAACTATATAGGGGCAGTAGATATAAGTATACCTTTTAGTGTATAATATTAGATATAAGTAAGCTATAAGGTATAGCTAAGTAAGAGAACAGTATATAGTTAATAGTAGAGGAAGAGGTTAAGAAATAGGAGGAAAGCACTAAGTAAATATTACTACTCTTATATATTAAACTTATTTTTAGATAGTTTTTAATAATAAGTATATAGGCTATTATACCTACTTAAGGTTATAGCTTATATTTAGTAGAGGTTTAAAAAAGGGGATCTTAACATTATAGCAGGTAGTAGAGGTTATAATAGGTAGGTGTGATATAGCAGTATAAGTAAGCTAGTAAAGTAGAAAGAGCTCTTAACTTAATAGGAAGCAGTAAAGTAGGGGTAGGTAGTTATATAAAGGATAGGGGGGAAGAGAAGAGAAGGTAACAGAAAGCAAATAAGTAATTAGGTATAAAGAAGGTTAATAGATACCTAAGAAGAATAAAGGAGCAGAAAGTAGCACTATAGAGAGCTAAGAAGAGGCGTAGTATACTAAGGCTATAGATATTAAGAAGTAAAAGGGAATAAATCCGCTCTCTCTAGAAAATATAGTAATACTAGCAGTAATAAATATTATATTATATAATTTAATAGAATCTTAAGTATAAAAGATACTATATAGTACTAGATAATATAAGCCTAAAAGCTCTATTAAGCTAAGCTATCTAACTTAAATACTATCTTCGCTATAGTTATCTTTAGTATATATAGGCTAGTTATAAAACTACTCGCTAGAAGAGGATAAGTCCTATTATAAGATAAGAGCTAGCTTAGGCTCCTACGCTCTAATTTAGTTACTAATAGTTAAACTATATAGTGACCACTTAGAGAGGTCTTATATCTAATCCCTTATAGTAAGTATAAGGATATTATCCTAAAGATAAAATATAGGTTAGTACTATAGAGATATATATATAGATAAGATATATACCTAAGGCTTAGACTTATTAAACTAATATAGCTAAAAGCTAACCTCTATAATAACTTTTAGATCTAGTACTAGCTTATTATTAATATCTAGGTCTAACTTATTTATAGTATAGAGATAGAGGTTGCTATAGAACTTATTAAAGGATTTATACGCCTTTATTCTAGAGAGGAGCTTAGAAAAGTTATTATTATCCTCTGCAGCTTAGATAATAAGGCTATTAGACTTATCACACCCTATCTAGAGCTAAATAATATACCTATTTACATTCTCTTAGATCTCTAGATCTAGTAGTAAGCTATTAATAAAGGTAATAGTAGGTATAGTTACTATTAGTATAAACAGTTTACCTAGCTAAACTTTAGTAAGTATTAGTAACCTTAAGTAGGAGGAGAATAAATATATAGACTAAGTAAAAGAGCAGGTAAGTAAGAAGAAGTAAGAGAAGAAGGTTATCTTTTAGCCTCTAATTATTAGCTAAGAGAAGAAGAGTAAGTATAGGGAGCTGAGCAGAATATAAACTAAAATATCTAGGGAAGGTATAAATAGAAAAGAGAGTAAGTATTAATATAAAAAGGTAGGTCTATAGAGATAATATAGATAAGATATATTAAAACCTTATAGTAAATACTTTATCTAATACTATTTAGAAGAAAGGTTATACCTTTCAGAAGAAAGCTTATATTTAACTACTTATATAACTCTTAATCTACTACTTTTAAACTTTATCCTAATTAGGCGAAAATAATTAGCTATAAAAGAACCTCTAAATATATTAGCTAGAACCTCTATAGAGTAGGGCGTAACTTTTAAATCTATTAGTCCCTTTAGCTTTAAGTAACCTATATATATAGCAGGTCTTTAGTGCAGTATAAGCCTACTAATTAGTATACACTATATATACTACTATTACTACTAATAGGAGGTGTAAGATAGAAGTTAGCTAGAGGCTTAAGCTTAACTTTAAGCTTAAGCTAAGGCCTAAAAAGAAAACTGCCCCCCTACGTAAGTGATTAAGCTACTTTATATAAGAAGCTAACCTTCCTATCTAGAGATTATTAATAATATAGAAGGATTAGTAGAGGGTTCAGACTAAAGTAGAGTCCTTTCCTTTTCCTTCTTTTCCCTATACCTTAAGGGTTTCTTATATAATATTATGAGGAGAGGAAAGCTTAGTGAAAGTTATTATTATATCTCTATCTCTTACCTCTATCTTAAGGTTATAGTACTCTACTTATAAATATACTATCTTAATATAGTAGGTAGCTTAATACCTACTGCCTGCTAGCTAGGGCATAAATAGGAAAGAAATAAAAAGAAATTATATAAAAACTGCTATAAACTAATATACTAAGNAGAAATAAAAAGAAATTATATAAAAACTGCTATAAACTAATATACTAAGACTGCTAAAACTACCTATAAGAAATCACAAAACTCTCCCCCCCCCTTCTATTATAGCCTTCCCTAGCCCTAAAGAAAAGCAGTAAAATAGTTAATCCNCCCCCCCCCTTCTATTATAGCCTTCCCTAGCCCTAAAGAAAAGCAGTAAAATAGTTAATCCCTATATTTAATAAAACTATATCTACTTCCCTACCCCTCTAGCCCTTATAGCCTTAGTGCTATACTTACGCTATAATCTTATCCTCTAGCTTTATAGGGTTATTAATAGCCTATAGTAGTAGCTTCATAGAGAAGAAGAGCGACTTCTTTATATCTATATCCTTATTAGTAACCTCTACCTACTAGTTACCTACTAGAACACTATCCTATATAATCTTTATAATAGCAATCCTTAGATCGTTAGAAACTTTAACTCTAGCTATATAGAGGGCTAAGAGGTGTATTACAGCTATACTAATACTATTTATATAGCTCCTACCTATATCCTAAGTAGTAATATAGTTAATAAGTAGGATATCCCTAAAATACTTAGCTATAAGCTTACTAAGCACCTTATTAGCCTCTTTTAGGGCTCTATTAAGATAGTTAGCATAATAATAACCTAAGTAAGCCTCACACCTATAGCTATATCTATAAGTCTTATAGGGGACCTAGCTATAAGTAGTACTATACTTAAGCTTCTTATAGTAGCTACTAAAGCTATTAAGAACTATAGCAACACTAATATCCCATAAGAAGGTTCTAAAAGCCTCCTTATATCTATTCTTAAAGAATTTATTATAGCCTTAATCTTAGAACGTATCTCTCTAAAACTCCCTATTAATCTTTATACTTCTAGCTATAACAATAGATAGTTTTATAGTGTAGCTGCTATTATAAATTTTCTTAAATACTAAGGTAAGAGCCTATTTAGTATCTCAGATTATATAAAAGACTACTTAATAGCTTAATATAAAAGGCTTTATTAAAAGTATTTTATTTATAATAATATAGTAGATATTATTATTACTAAGCCTATTTTTAAAGATATCTAAGGTTATTAACTTAGTATTATAGTAGGAAGTGAGGTTAGCATGCATAAACTTAATAGAATTATTAAGCTTCTACTAAGTAGCTAGAATAGTAAGCTAGAGGTTATTATCAAGCTTAAAATAGAAAGCTATTATAGCAGTTATCTTCTGAGGGGCCTTAACTACCTATTAGTATTATTTAAATAAGAAAGAGCGCTAAGGATCTATAGGGGGTAATACTTACTATTAAGGATTTAAGGGAAAGGATACTAATACTAGCTTAAGAGAGCTATTAGTAATAGCTAAAGATATAAGATTATTATTACTAGTAGTATAGAAAGGAGCTTTAATCAACTAGGTTAGAGGGTGATAAGTGTTACTAATACTAGCTTAAGAGGATTATTTATAACTAGTGAAGATATAAAGATATAAAGATATAAAGATATAAAGATATGAAGCTATAAAGCTATTAATTATAGTAGTATAAGAAGGAAGTTTTATAAGCTAAGTTAGAGGGTAAAGAGGGTGTCCTTTTATACCTTAGATCTTAGAAGCTATAGTATAGAAGGTGCTACTATTAACTATTATAATGCTTTTAATACTATAATATTACTATTACAGAAGGGGTAGTAGTATCTATAGCAGTATTTTAACTATAGGTTTAGAAAGAAATAGATACCTTTTATAGTAGAGGTTTTAAACTAATATAGTAGGGGAAGGTATATATAAAGAGGTAGGAGTAATAAGATATAGCAGATATTATTATACTAATAAACAGCTTATTATAATATATAGATAGTATAAGCAGTCTTTAGTAGTAGTAGTATTAATACGTAGGGTAAGTCTCTAGCTTAGTCTAAGTTTAAAGTGAGGCTAAGTGAAGTAGAAGTATATTACAACCTATTATGTATAGATAATAGTGACTAACCCACTTAGGCAGTAGGCAGCTAGAATAGGATATTTATACTACAGAATTAATAGGGATAATAGGGACTTACTTAGAACAAAAGAACTATAGTATAAGTCACGTAATAATAAGATAAGGAAAACGATTAGTAGAGTATAGGAAGAAACGTTTAGTGATTAGTTAGTATTACTAACTAATTATAATCACTTATACACCTAGGTGATCACCTAGAAGTAGATAAAGGATACTATTTAGGACTTATATATAGTATAACCTAAGCCTCACTTAAGGTTAAACTTCTATAGCTTTTTAGCAATCAACTTAGTATTTATCCTTATAGATACTCTTAGCTTACTTTCACTACAAATTACTTATTAAGCTTAAGACTAATCACTTTAGTTTCTAAAAGACTTAATCTACTATAGCTTATAACTTATAACTTAGATTATAACCTTAGTATATTATTATAATATGTTAATCTTTAGCTTCTATTAGCAGACCTTATTATTAGATAGCTGACTGTAACACTTTAATTACTCCTATTTAGTAAGTTAACTATTAATACCTACTAACAGTAAAACAATAAGTATATCTTTTTACGCTTTAGCTAAATCCCCTACCTTAGGATCTTTATCTTCCTCGCATAACTAGCTTTAGAGTTTAGCATAGGAACTTACTAGTGTTGAAGATTATAATATGCTAGACCTTAAGTATAACTCTAATAGAGAAGGCTTCTTTACTAAAGAAGGTTATAAAAAACTCTAATATATTATCTAGAAATAAGAAGCTAAATCTAAGGAAATACAGACGTTTATAAATAAAAGTAAGTAAGTTATTAAAAACCTTAATAGATAACTTTAGAACGCTATAGTAGCTTTTAAAAAGCTAGAAAAAGATATTAGAGGAGATACTAACCTCAAAAAGGTTTAAGAACTCTAAGAAGAACTTAATACCTTCTAAGCTACTACTAATATTATTACTACCCTAATTAGAGGATAATAGAAACTTAAACTTAGCGCCCTAATTACCTATAATAGCACCTCTAGATAACTTAAGTTATTTTTAATCTAAGTTAAGAACTACTAGAACTTCTACTATAGAGACTTTACTAGCTAGACTGAGAAAGTTATCTATACTGCTACTTACTTATGAGGATAAGCTTTTAAATAGTTTAAACCTATCTAAGAAGAATTCTTTAAGTATAAAACCTTAGACGAATGCTCTACTAAGACTTACAATATTTATAGCAGCTTTAAAGGATTTAAAGATACCCTCTACTCTCTCTTCTAAGACCTTAATAAGAAATAATAAGCTAAGAGAGACCTTATATAGCTATAATAAATAAAGTTAACTAAAGAATATACTGCTACGTTTAGATAACTTAGCGTCTAACTTAACCTTACTAAAGAAACTAAAATCTTTATGTTCTATTAAGGACTTAAGGATGAAGTGAAAGATAAGATTATTAAAATTAACTGTTCTAAAGACTTTTTTTAGTATGCTAACTTTACTATTAAGATTAATAATTAACTTTTTAAATGCTATAAGGAAAAGGGTGAAAAATAATAAGGACTAAACTTTAGATATAAGTATTAATAGCAACCCTATTAGAAGTTTAACCCCTAATAGAATAATAATAGACTTTATAATAATTAGAATAACACCTACTAGAGTACTACTTATAGATAGCATAGTAGACCTATAGATCTTAGTATAATAACTAAACTTAATAATAAGAAGCTATAGAACCTTAAGTGTTATAACTATAATAAATAAGGATATATTACTAGAGACTATAAGTAGCCTAAGAAGCTTCTTTAGAAGCTAGTAGCTAAACGACTACGATAAGTTAATACTATCGCAAAAACACTATATATATCTTAGTTTTGGACTAGATGTTATAATAATAACTGTTAAATCTACCTTAAAGATAAGGAAATATTAGGATACTACTTAAGAGATAGTAACCTTAGGCGGTTTAGATACGATATGACCACTCTAGATATATATTTAAGGACCTTAGTAATGATGCATATTAGTAATAGTAAGATCTAAAGAAAAACTAGAGAATAACTAGATGAGATGCTATAAGTATAGTAACTCTAACTAATTCCTAGTTTTACCCCTAAAATGACTAATAACTAAGGTTAGGCTAACTATAAACTCTTGAACTAAACTACCTGTATAATACTAAAAGAATAGATAAGGGAAGAATCTGATAACAAGCTAGATTACTAGTATAACCTTCTAGAAGAATAGTAACTATTTGATCTTATAAATAACTAGACTTTTAGAGAAGGAGAAGGTTCTCTTTATAATTTAGATAAACTTTATGATATTATATGCTAATATGCTTAGGTAGAGATTGCTTATAGGCTTACCCTTAGTATAGATAATACTAGCTCTAAAGAGGAATCTAAGAAGGATGATATACCTAAGCGACTTATATATAAGTAAATCAACCTATATAATGACGAATAGTTTATTAAACTTTATAGTGTACTTAACGTAGGACTAAGAATATATTATACTTTATAACTTAGGACTAAGGATCACTTCTACCTTAGAATTACTAACCTAAACTACTAATACCTCTTTTAGGTATAATATTTCTTTAACTATTATGAAATCTATATAGGAGATAAGTATAACTACTATTTCTAACTTAGGTAATATAATAATAGTCCTTTATGAAATGTTTATACTATATATACCTTCACTAGATAGGAACTTAGAAAGTTTGATAGTAATATTGCTATATTTACCTCTAGCTAATAATTCCCTATAGAATGCCTCTATAATAAATAGATGAAATAGGATGAATATTAACGCGATAAATGCTAGATTCACTATAAAGAAAAAGTATGTGCTTAGAGAATTATAAAGAATAGACTTTAACCTCTTTAGGTTAGATACTGCGAAAACAGCTTTATGAAAGTATAATAGGAAGGAAAGCAAATTACCTACTTAGGATACTTAGAGCAGTTAAAAAACTAGACTTACCTACTAATATAGAACTATAATAGGTAATAAGGAAAAGGTTTATCTACTAGATGTTATAAGGATATTAAGGTAATATAGAACTTAAAGTTACTATTAATTAATAGATAATATTTATGCTAATTAATAGTAGAGCTAAAATAAACTTTATCGCCCCTTAAGCTATTAATAGGCTAAAAGTACTATAGGGAGGAAAAGAACGACTATATTAGTTATATATAGTAGAAGGAGAAGAATTTAAGTATAAAGGAGGTACTATCTATAATGAGACTGCACCCCTTAAGATAAGCTACTTAAATTGAAAAGAAAGAATCTAATTTGATATTGCTAATCTAAGAATATATAATATAGTACTAGGACTACTTTAGCTATAAATAAGCAACCTATAGATAGATTAGAGTAAAGGCTAACTCTATTAAGACTATAATAACTTAGTTACTGAGTAGCCTTATTAAAAATAAGCCTTAAATAAGCTAATATAGTAAGAAATAGTAAGATAATATATCTGCTACTTTAAGGTAAAAGAAGCTATATTATAACTATTAACGACGATAGATCTTAAATAACAGAATAATCTACTTCTATCTATCCTAGAAGAATATAGAGTTTATAAGAAACTCTTTGCAGCTAAATTAGAGATTAGACTGCCTAAATATACTAGTTTTAATTATAAAATCCCCCTTAAGGAAGGGAAAGAATTATAATTTAATAAAATCTATAGACTTAACCTAATAGAGATAGAAGCTTTAGATAAGTACCTTAAAGAAAACCTTAGGAAAGGTTATATTAGACCTTTAATATTACTAGTAGGAAGCTTAATCTTATTTATACCTAAAAAGAACAGAAAACTATAACTATGCGTTAACTATTATATACTTAACGAAATGATAATTAAGAATTACTACCTACTTCCTCTTATAGATAAGATAAGATAACTCCTATATAGAGCTAACTGGTTTATAGCCCTTAATCTTAAAGGGGCTTATAACTTAATCTAAATAAAATAAGGCGAAGAATAGAAGACTACCTTTTAGATATAAAAAGGATATTTTAAATACCTCGTTATACCTTTTAGTCTTACTAACGCACCTATAATATTCTAGAATATAATTAACGTAGTACTATATAAATATATTGATATCTATATAGTTATCTACTTAGATGATATCTTTATCTTCTCACCTATACTTAAGAAACATAAAGAAGATATTCACTACGTCTTATAAGCCCTTTAGGAAACTAAACTTTTAGTTAAACCTAAAAAAAGTGAATTTCATATATAAAAAGTAGAATACTTTAGATTTACTATTACCCCTAGAAAGGTTTATATGTTAGGAAATAAAGTTAAAGCTATTAAGGAATAGCTAGTATCTAATAACCTCAAGGAAGTCTAAGGATTCCTAGGTTTTATTAACTTCTATTGCAAATTTATTAAAGACTATAGTAAGATTAATATAGCTCTCACTAGCCTCAGCTATAAAGATACACCCTTTATATAGGAAGAATTATAATAGATAGCATTTTAGAAAATTAAGGACCTTATTGCTAGCGAACCTATTCTAATTATCTTAGACCTAATAAAATAGTTTAAAGTAGAACCTAATATATCTAACTATATAATTAGAGCATAACTATTCTAATAAGACTTAGAAGGATAACTACACTTTTATACCTTTTTCTCTTATAAGCTTTATAAACCTAAGCTTAACTACTAAATCTATAATAAAGAACTTATAGTAATTATTGAAGCTTTTAAAGAATAGAGACCTAAGCTTTTAGGGACTATCTATAAAGTACTTATATACTTAGATTATAAGAACCTTTTATACTTTATAACTTTAAAAGTGTTAAATAAATAATAGATTAGATAGTTAGAGTTTTTATTTAAATTTAACTTTTAAATAATCTACTAAAAAGGATTAGATAATAGTAGAGTAGATACTTTTAGCTAATAACTAGACTATAATGTCTTAATACTTAAAGAAACCTAAGTGATTCTTAAATAATAAGATAATAGAGACTTAGTGCTAGTAGCTAAACTCTTAATAATAGCTAGATAATTTAGTGCTAGCCTATCTAGCAAACTAGATAATAAAGTAATTATAGAATTTTATGCACACCTTATATATAGTTACTAAGGAATTATAAAAACCTAGAAATAATTATAATAATAATATAGAGAAAAGGTTATAAGAGAATATATAGCAAAAGTAATTAAGAATTATGAGGTATGCCTAAAAAGCAAACCTATTTAATATTAACCTTATAGTATATTATAACCTTTACTTATACTATAAACTGCCTAGTAATCTATATCCCTTAACTTTATTATTAAATTACTAAAGTCTTAAGAACCTCTTATAGGAGTATACTTTAATAGCGTTCTTATTATTATAAACTAACTTATAAAGTATACCTATTTTATCCTATATAAAGAAGTAAGTAACGCTAAAGAATATATATATACCTTCCTTAAGTATATTATTACTAACTATAGAACACCTAAGGAAATTATATTAAACTGAGATAAGATCTTCACTTCTAAGTTCTAGAAGTTAATTATGTTATAACTTAGTATTAAATAATTAATATTTACTGCATTCTACCTACAGACTGATAGATAAATAGAACGAATTAACTAAATCCTTAAAACCTACCTCTATACTTATATTAACTATAATTAGGATAATTAGGTTATATTACTACTAATTACTTAGTTTACTTATAACAGCATAATCAGAGAAAGTACTAAGGAATCCCCCTTTTACCTTAACTATAGCTTTAAACTAACTACCTATAGAGAACCCTAAGTAAGCCTAGCTGTAGTTAAAGCTACTACCTTAGTATAATAAATTAAGGATATCTAAGATAATATATATAAAGAACTTAAATTTATCTGATAATAAATATTAAAATTTAGTAATAAATAAAAGATTAAGGGACTAACCTTAAAAGAAGGAGATAGCGCCTACCTTATATAGTGAAATATTAAAATAAAATAACTAAGTAATAAACTTAACTATAAAAAACTCAGACCTTTTAAAATCTTATAAGTTGTCTCACTAGTTAACTATAAACTTAAACTCTTAGAAACTATGAAGTGTCACTTAGTATTCTATATTTTACTTCTTAAGCTAGTATTATGAGGATTATAAATAAATAACCTTATTATTGTGGAAGATAATAAACTAAAGTATAAAGTAGAGAAGCTATTAGACTACTAATATAGAAATAATAAGTGGGAATACCTTATTAAATAGAAAAACTATAGATATAAGGATAATATATAGGAACCTAATAATAACCTATTTAACTATTAAGATAAGATTAATAAGTATATTGAAACACTTAACTATATCGATCCCTAGGATAGACTAAGCCTACCTATAACCTTAAAAGAGTTTAAGGAGTATATAAAATATACTAACGAAAGGGAGAAATAAATATAAGAAGAAATATAATAGAAATAAAGAGAAGCTAAGAAATAAAGAATACAACTCTTATTAGTATAGGCATAACTAAGAGGATGCCTTAGACTAGTATAATAAGAAAATATATCTATTTAACTAGGAATACTAGAATATAACTAAGACTCCTCTAATAAGAAATTTAGAGTATTAGGATTCTAATTAAGAATTAAATCTAAGTTTAGTATGCTAAAACTACTTATAGACTAAACTTCTAATATAGGAGATATTACTAGCTCCTCTTTTATAACCTCTTAACCTTTTTGAAATACTATCCTTTTCTGCTTATATAAGTAATCTAACTGCGCTATAGACTTATCTAACTTAGCCTGTGTAGCATATAAAGTAGCTGCTTTCTTTCTTAATACCTCCTCTTTAGCTACTTTAGTATCCTCTAAATAAGCAGCTTTATCTAGTAAGTAATTAACTAGGATAAGTTAGCATTAGATAGAAAATATAGCAAAAATAAAGACTTATAAGTATAAATAGTATCTACTACTGCGTTATAGGACTGCCCTAAATAAATATACTTACTATAAACTTCACTACTAAGAAGAAGTTTATAATACTTCTCTGAAGAATAATAATAAGAATAAGGTATGTTGATAATTAGACTAAACTTAGTAATATATAAAGCATAGTTATAATAATAAAGAGTAGAGGTAGCACTTAATTTTAATTTCTAAATGCGACCTAATATAGTGTTAGTATTATAAGTAATAATAGGAAGTATAATTAATAGATCCTTAACTTAGGACTAACGATCTATTTATATTAGGTCTTAAGGATAAGACTTTTAGAGAGGGGACCTAATGTTATAACTTATTATGTATAGATAATAGTAACTAACCTACTTAAGTAGTAGGCAGCTAGAATAGGATATTTATACTACAGAATTAATAGGGATAATAGGGACTTACTTAGAATAAAAGAACTATAGTATAAGTTATATGATAATAAGATAAAGAAAACGATTAGTAGAGTATAAGAAGAAACGCTTAGTGATTAGTTAGTATTACTAACTAATTATAATTACCTATACACTTAGGTGATTACTTAGAAGTAGATAAAGGATACTATTTAGGATTTATATATAGTATAACTTAGGCCTCACTTAAGGTTAGACTTCTATAGCTCTTTAGTAATTAACTTAGTATTTATCCTTATAGATACTCTTAGCTTACCTTTACTGCAAATTACTTATTAAGCCTAAGACTGATTACTTTAGTTTCTAAAAGACCTAATCTACTATAGCTTATAACTTATAACTTAGACTATAACCTTAGTGTACTGTTATAACGTGTTAATCCCTAGCTTCTATTAGCAGACCTTATTGTTAGATAGCTGACTGTAATAAAGTACTAAAGCTAACTTAGTAGGGAAGGTATGCTCTAGCAGCTAAGATTAATAATATATAGTTAATATAGTAGTACTATTAAATAGCTTATAATAATATCTATTAGGGGCTAAAGGTGAGGCTAAGAGTAAGATATAAATAACACCTATACTTCTTCTACTAGGCTCTCCTGCTAGCTTATATCTAACACCTTTTTAGCTTAAGCTAGGTGCCTAAGTGCTTATACTAACTTATAACTTTCTACTTTAGGTTTAGTTTATAAAAGCATCCCTTATAAAAGGTTACTTAGTATCTTAAGTAGATAATTAATATTAAAGGATTAGAGAGGTTATAAAGAAAGAATAATTATATTTAAAGCTTACCTTAGATCTAACTTACTATTACTTAGTATAAATAATTAACTGAAATTCTAAATGCCTATTTATTAGGTCTAACTATTAATAGCTTTAGCTGTAGCTTTATCCTATTTTATATATAATACTATTAATTCCCTCTAGTAGTAGCTTAATAGTTAACTTCTATATTTTATAAAACTATATATCTCTTATTATCCTTCTAGCTAGATACCTTAGTATCTTACCTATCTTATAATCTTATTCTTTAGCTTTATGTAGTTACTAATAGCTTAGATAAGTAGCCTTATTAAGAAGAAGGTAGGCTTATAGCTTAAGCTATCTTTAGCTTTATGCTCTATAAACTAGTAGCTTATTAGAACCTTATCTTATACTATCTTATAGATCCTTATCTTATTATTATCAGATAGGTTAACTTTACTAATATAGACTACTAAGAGATATATTATCGCTATAGTAATACTATTAATATAGCTTCTAGTTATATCCTAGACGGTTAGCTCTATAGTAGCTTAGGTAGGCTTAAAGTACTTAGCTGAGGGCAGGCTAATATTCTTATTAGTAACGCCTAAGTAGTCCTCTAAGAATATAGTATAGAAGTCGCTTAGGTAAGCCTCCTCCTTATTATACTTAGTCTTAAAGGAGACCTAGATATTAGTCTTATTATGCTTTAGCTTCTTATAAAAGCTACTACTACTATTAAGGATAGTAGTAACCTCAACTTACTATAAGAGGGTTCTAAAGACCTCCTTATATCTATTCTTAAAAAATCACATCTAGCTATTATAGTAGAATACCTCTTATATTTAGTCTTAGCTAATCTTAATCCTCTTAGCTATAATAATAGACCACTTCGTTATATTATTACTTTAGTGAAGCTTCTTAAGGGCTAAAGTGAGAGCTAGTTAAGTATTTATAATAATATAAAAAGTAACTTAGTAGCCTAATATAAACGCTTTTATCTTTAAGATTATTTCCTAGTAGAGGATATAGATCTTATTATCTATTAGCTTATTCTTAAGGGTATCCTTAGATATAAACTTAGTAGTATAATAAGAGGTGAGGTTCTTAGAGATAAACGCTAAGGTTTTATTAACTATACGCTAAGGGGGAGCTATTATAGCAGTTATCTTCTGAGGGGTCTTAACTACCTATTAGTATTATTTAAATAGGAAAGAGCGCTAGGGATCTATAGGGGGCTACACTTATTATTAAGGTTTTAGGGGAAGAGATACTGCTACTAGCTTAAGAGGGCTATTAGTAATAGCTAAAGGTGTGAGATTATTATTATTAGTAGTATAAGAAGGAGCTTTAATTAGCTAGGTTAGAGGGTAATAAGTGTTACTAATACTAACTTAAGAGGATTATTTATAACTAGTGAAGATATAAAGAAGTGAAGATATAAAGATATAAAGCTGTTAATAGTAGTAGTATAGGAAGGAAGGTTTATCAGCTAGGTTAGAGGGTGAAGATAGTTTCTTTATTATGCTATCCTAACTTAAAGAGAGAGGAATAATAGTAAGTAGAAGGAAGGTGCTAGCTAAGCTTACTATAAAGGCTTTAATAGTTTATAGTTATAAATAAAAATATAAGTATAGTTATTATTATAGTAGCAGTAGTAGTAGTATTTTAGGTAGGTTTCTAGCCTAAGTATAGATAATAAGTAAGGCGTTTAATAGTAGAGATCTTAGTAGAAGCTAGTAGAGTAGTTTAAAAGCATAGAAAGTATATGCTAGTAGGTAAGAGCATTAAGCTAAGCTGAATATAGCGTTATTAGTAAATAGCTTATAGCAAGAGAGATAATTATATAGTGTGGCTAGTTAAAAATATTAATAATTTACTATACTTACCTCCTCACGTAGGGATATATAATACTATAAGGCTATACTTATTAAAGGAAATAAACACTATTAAAGGAAATAATTACTATTTAGGGAAATAACTACTATTTAGGGAAATAATCACTATTCCTACTGTTCAAAGTTAAGACTAATTCACTAAGTATCTTTAGGTAGATCTCTCATGTTTATAAATAATAACCCTTTTTCTATCTAATATCTACTTATTTCCCCCTACTTTACTAGTCTATACTAGATCTAAAGCTCTTTTGCTATAAAAACAGCCTCTATTATAACTTCCTAAAGTACTTTATTTTCCACACTATCTAGAAATATCTATAGAGTTATAGATAATTATTACTTAGCCTTCCTTATCGCCTTAATAGATCTATTTATATATGATCTGCTGGAGTTTAAGATAGATCTCTATGCTTAAGCAGCTCAGCTAAGGCTAAAGCTTACTAACTATTAGCGTAATAAAGTAGAAGCTTATAAGAACTAAAGAAACTAACTATATAAAAGGAAAAGTAATATAGCTTATTATTATCTTCTAATATCTATTCTATATAGTGTAGCTAGCTAAACTAACGCTATCCCTCCCTTATTATTCTTATAATACTTTATTAGCGTGAGTTAATATTATTATGCTAATCTATAAAGTTAGGCTGTATTAGTAAAAATATCTCTTAAGATATTTACGCCTACCTACTTAATTAGTGATAAGGAAAGATAATCTATTCTATATAATATAGCTAGCTAAACTAATACCCTTACCTATAAAGAGTATAGCTTCTACTCTAATATATTCTCACACCTCAGAAAAAGATATCGTTAAAGTAGGTATAGAAGTTTATAAGGTTAGGATTATCTAGTATTTACTTAGTTTTAGAATAGCTATCTCAGCTTATATCTTCTTTAGTAATAATAAAGATCTGCTTTACTTTCTATAATCTATATTAAGGTAATAAATCTTTTAACTAAGGGTTCTTAGTTTCTTAGACTTACTAGTTTATTATAGTAGCTAGAAAACTAAATCTATTAGTTTAATCCTTTATACTTTACACTTATATAATCTACTACCTTAGAACACTTAGACTCCTAGATAATATATAGATTATTACTACCCCTTTTTAGAGTATTTAGTATATCAGTAGGCTTAAGGAGCTTATAATAAGTAGCTATAAAGTTATTAATAATAAAGAATATAAAGTGGACACCTTTAGCCTACTCTACTAAGATAGAGGCTTTACCTTATTAGAAGTGCACTCCTAAGCTAATTGCTACCTATCTACTAATAACGAAGATAGTAGGATACTATATATCCCTAATATTAGAAATAGCAGGGTTAGCTTTAAGGTTAGCTTTATAGTAGTCTTTATAAGCCTTAATTAAGGAGATATATTTATGAACTAATCTAAATATAACTTAGGTTATTAGCTCTAGATTATAGAGCTTAATATTAAACTAGTTTTACCTCTTAAAGTTAGTGTTATAGAAACCTTTAATAGTCTCCTATATTATAGATCTAGTAGTTCCCCTATATATAGGGAAGGTTTTAATTATCTACTAATCTTAATACTTATTCTTAGTGAGGAGCTTTAGATCTAGCTTCCTTTAGGGCTTATTAGTGATAGCCTCTATAATATTACTACTAATAGATTAGTTAGACTCTACGTTAGAGCTATTAATATCCTAAGAAGATATATTAACTAGAGGCCTTAATCTTAAAATATATTATTAGTAAATACTTAAAATATAAAGGAAGTGAAGATATCTATACTTATAATAGTTTTTATACATTCTTAGTTTTTAAAAGCTTAAAATAGTTTAAGTTATAATACTTTAAATTAGGCTATATATATCTTCTCTCTAGTGTGTAGATAAAAGAGGTAGAAAGAAATCTAAGAGGGATAAGTAGTAGTTTAAATAGTTAGCTAAGTACTAATTATATTAGTAAAGTTCTTAAGGTGATATAAAGTAAATATTCACTTTATAGGTGAATATTAGAAGGAATAATACTATATTAAGTAGGTAGGTAGGTGAGATATAATAGGGATTAGGTCTTATAGCTCTTATAGCTTAGGTTTAGATAGAATAGAAGCAGAAATACTAGTCTTCTTAGTAAGTAGGTAAGTAAGTAGGATATAGTGAATATTAATGCTATCTAGCTTAGTTTAAAATAAATTATTCTTATATTTAGCATAAAAAGGCTGTCTTTAGATACTATTAATATTTCTATTTTAGTTTATAACCTTTATAGTGAGGTATTTAGTTCTATAATAGGATTTAGTTTATAATAATATATATATTTATACCTTTATATTAAAACCCTCTAGAATAGGTTAGCTATAAAGAGGGGAAGTAATAAAGAGCACTATAGGGCAGTTCTTTTAGTTACTAGTTCTTTAGATTATAAAGCGTATAATAGTTACTCTTACGACTAAAATGTAACTAAAAGATAGGAAATATCTAGTAACTATAGGGTGATTTTCAGTATAGCATATCTAAAGACTAAGTGGTTTTTAAATAAAGCATACTATAGGTATTAAAATATAAACGTTTAAGGCTAATAAGGGCGTCTAAAAGCTAGAAATAGATTAACTATAGGTTAATTCTTTAGATTATAAAGTATATAATAGTTACNAGCTAGAAACAGATTAACTATAGGTTAATTCTTTAGATTATAAAGTATATAATAGTTACTCCTGTAACTAAAACGTAACTAAAAGATAGGAAATATTTAGTAAGCGTAAGGTAATTCTTAGTATAATATATCTAAAGACTAAGTAGTCTTTAAATAAAGCATACTATAGGTATTAAAATATAAACATTTAAAGCTAATAAGGGCGCCTAGAAGCTAGAAACAAATTAACTATAAAGTAATTCTTCAGATTATAAAGCATATAATAGTTACTCTTATAACTAAAATATAACTAAAAGATAAGAAATATCTAGTAACTATAAGGTAATTCTCAGTATAGCATATCTAAAGACTAAGTAGTCTTTAAATAAAGTATACTATAAGTATTAAAATACAAACGTATAAGGCTAATGAGGGCGCTTAGAAGCTGGAAATAGATTAACTATAGGGTAATTCTTTAGATTATAAAGCGTATAATAGTTACTCCTGTAACTAAAACGCAACTGAAAGATAGGAAATATCTAGTGACTATAGGGTGATTCTCAGTATAGTATATCTAAAAGCTAAGTAGTTTTTAAATAAAGTATACTATAGGTATTAAAATATAAATATATAAGGCTAATAAGGGCGCCTAGAAGCTAGAAACAGATTAACTATAGGGTAATTCTTTAGATTATAAAGCGTATAATAGTTACTCTTATAACTAAAACGTAACTAAAAGATAAGGTATATCTAGTGAGCGTAGAGTGATTCTTAGTGTAGTATATCTAAAGACTAAGTAGTCTTTAAATAAAGCATACTATAGGTATTAAAATATAAATATATAAGGCTAATAAGAGCGCTTAGAAGCTAAAAATAGATTAACTATAAGGTAATTCTTTAGATTATAAAGCATATAATAGTTACTCTTATAACTGAAATATAACTAAAAGATAGGAAATATCTAATAACTATAGAGCGATTCTCAGTATAATATATTTAAAGACTAAGTGGTCTTTAAATAAAGCATACTATAGGTATTAAAATATAAACATATAAGGCTAATAAGGGCGCTTAGAAGCTAGAAATAGATTAACTATAAGGTAATTCTTTAGATTATAAAGCGTACGATAGTTACTCTTATAACTAAAATATAACTAAAAGATAGGGTATATCTAGTAAGCGTAAGGTGATTCTTAGTATAGTATATCTAAAGACTAAGTGGTCTTTAAATAAAGCATACTGTAGGTATTAAAACATAAATATATAAGGCTAATAAGGGCGCTTAGAAGCTAGAAATAGATTAACTATAAGGTATATAATAGTTACTCCTACTATAGAAATATAACTAAAAGATAGGAAATATCTAGTAAGCATAGGGCAATTCTTAATATAGTATATCTAAAAACTAAGTAGTCTTTAAATAAAGCATACTATAGGTATTAAAACATAAATATATAAGGCTAATAAGGGCGCCTAGAAGCTAGAAATAGATTAACTATAGGTTAATTCTTCAGATTATAAAGCGTATAATAGTTACTCCTGTAACTAAAACATAATTAAAAGATAGGGTATATCTAGTAAGTGTAGGGTGATTCTCAGTATAGTATATCTAAAGACTAAGTGGTCTTTAAATAAAGCATACTATAGGTATTAAAATATAAAGGTATAAGGCCTATAGAGTAATCGCTTAAGTCGCTAAGAAGCTACTTAGTCTATTGAGGGATAAATATATTAACAGTATTATTTATTCTTTTATCGTTAAGGTATAGTTATATAAACTATTACTTCTCTAAGTTATTACCTACAGCTTTTAGCTATACTTAGGTCTCCTTATTATTAACCTATATTAATATTAACTACACTATAACTATACTTAGTATATTAGATTATTATCACACTTCACTTCCCTTAAGCTAATAAGTAATATCTTAATACTACACTCCCCTATTAGAGAATAAATACTTATTATTATTATTATTATAAATAGGGGCACACCTTACCTATATTATAGCGTAAGAACTAAGAGTCTTTAATCCCCTAGTAAGGGTTATTATAGGTATAATCACTAACCTAACCTACTACCCTAACTATATATCCCTTATTAAAGAGTTTACTAAAACCTAATCTACGCTAAAGGACTTAGTGTTAGAAATTAATATAGGGGAGAAAGAGGCTAAAGATAACCTTAAGATAATCGCTAAGTTTAGAGATACTATCCTTATTAGGCTACTTATAAAGCACTACTATAAGGAGGATAAAGCTAAGTTACTACTCCCCCTTATAAGCTTTAGAACTAAAAGATTCTTTAGCAGTAGTAAAGCTAAAGACTAGCTTTAATATATAGCTATTACTATGTAGTCTTAAGATAATAAGTGCGCCTACTTTAATATACTACTATATATTAAACACTCCTATAACTACTTCCCTAATAGGGGGGGTATACCTTAGTACTATAGACTTATTAGATTTAGTGTTATACTAGCAGATAATAATAATACTTATATTAAGATCTTTAGTATTTAGTTCTTTAAATCCTCTAATACTTATTTTAACTTAATCTATAAGCTATTTAAAAATTAAGTTATTAAGTACTACTATAGCTTCTATAAGTCTATAATAGAGGAATATAATACTTAGCATACTCTATAAGCCTTTAAGTTTATTACTAGAGAGGAGGTAGAGAACATCTCTATCTCTATTAAAACCCTATAGGGAAATAAGGAACTCTAGCTTAATATAGAGTAGGTATTTATTATTACTATAAGAGAGTAGGTTAGAAATATAAAGTTAGTTAGGAATATAAAATAGGTTAGGAATATAAAGTTTCCTCTCCTACCTAAGGGAGAGGATATTAATAAGGAGCTATATATTTAGGAGGCTAAGAATCTCTTTATATCTCTTATTATTAAACTCTCCTAACTTATTATCAAATTAACCCTTAAAGATATAGAGAGGTATATATAAGAGAGCTTTAAAATAGAGGTAGCTATATATAATAGTGAGGCAGAGGATAGTTTATATCACTATTAGTAGTAGCTAATAAGAAGATATAGACTTATATAGTACTATAGGTTTTAGACTTTAGGAAGCTATAAGGGATAGTAATTCTATATAAGCAGTATATATTAAGTAAAAAGGGTAAAAGAGGATTTATTAGGCTAATATAAGCTGCCTAAAGCAGCAGAGAGGGTTAAGTATAAAGCTACTCTATAGGTAGAGATAGGCGATAGAAATATTCTCTAAGCTAAGTATAGAGCAGCTATATATCTTAGCACTAGCAACTAAAAGCTAGTCTAAAGTTAAGAATATAGTAAGTAGCATTAGATTAATTTAAAGACTATATAATAATTAAGGAATATATATAATATAAGGAAATAGCTGCTGAGGGTTTAGGGTTAGGGCCAGCTATATAGAAAAAAAATCGATTTATGTTGGGGGAGGTGGAAATGACTATGATTGTAAAATTCTAAATATAGGTTTAGAAAACCTACCTAGCAAAAGCTAGTTCTTAGAATCTTAAACTTAGGTTTAGAAATCCTACTTAGTAAAACCTAGCTACTAGAATCTTAAACTTAGGTTTAGAAATCCCACTTAGTAAAGACTAGCTATTAGAATCCTAAACTTAGGTTTAGAAATCCTACTTAGTAAAAACTAGCTATTAGAATCCTAAACCTAGGTTTAGAAATCCTACCTAGTAAAACCTAGCTACTAGAATCTTAAACCTAGGTTTAGAAATCCTACCTAGTAAAGACTAGCTACTAGAATCTTAAACCTAGGTTTAGAAATTCTGCTTAGTAAAAACTAGCTATTAGAATCCTAGTAGCTATTAGAATCCTAAACCTAGGTTTAGAAATCCTGCTTAGTAAAAACTAGCTATTAGAATCTTAAACCTAGGTTTAGAAATCCTACTTAGTAAAAACTAGCTATTAGAATCTTAAACCTAGGTTTAGAAATTCTACCTACTAAAAATTAGCTACTAGAATCTTAAACTTAGGTTTAGAAATCCTACTTAGTAAAAACTAGCTACTAGAATCCTAAACTTAGGTTTAGAAATCCTATTTAGTAAAAACTAGCTACTAGAATCTTAGCAGCTACTAAAATCCTAAACTTAGGTTTAGAAATCCTATTTAGTAAAAACTAGCTATTAGAATTTTAAACTTAGGTTTAGAAATCCTACCTGCTAAAAATTAGCTACTAGAATCTTAAACTTAGGTTTAGAAATCCTACTTAGTAAAGATTAGCTATTAGAATCTTAAACCTAAGTTTAGAAATATAGCTTAGTAAAAACTAGCTATTAGAATCTTAAACCTAGGTTTAGAAATCCTACTTAGTAAAGACTAGCTATTAGAATCTTAAACTTAGGTTTAGAAATATAGCTTAGTAAAAACTAGCTACTAGAATTTTAAACCTAGGTTTAGAAATCCTACTTAGTAAAAACTAGCTATTAGAATCTTAAACCTAGGTTTAGAAATCCTACCTAATAAAAACTAGTTACTAGAATCCTAAACTTAGGTTTAGAAATCCTATTTAGTAAAACCTAGCTACTAGAATCCTAAACTTAGGTTTAGAAATCCTACCTAGTAAAAACTAGCTACTAGAATCCTAAACTTATGTTTAGAAATCCTACCTAGTAAAAACTAGCTATTAGAATCTTAAACCTAGGTTTAGAAATCCTACCTGCTAAAAATCAGCTACTAGAATCTTAAACCTAGGTTTAGAAATCCTACCTAGTAAAGACTAGCTACTAGAATCCTAAACCTAGGTTTAGAAATCCTGCTTAATAAAAACTAGCTATTAGAATCCTAAACCTAGGTTTAGAAATACAGCCTACTAAAGACTAGCTACTAGAATCTTAAACCTAGGTTTAGAAATCCCACTTAGTAAAAACTAGCTACTAGAATCTTAAGCTTATGTGTAGAAAGGTATATAGCAGCTAATAGCCCCTAGAATATCAAACTAATATCTAGAAAGCTAGCTTAGTAGCTACTTATAGTGCTAAAGGCTCTTAAAGTAGCTAGCTGAATAGAAACTATGGATAATATATAATAAAGTAGGTGCTAATTATAAGTATTATTCATAAAGAACTAGCGATAGTATACTGGAATCTATATATATATAGAACGAAAGGATAGAGGAAGTCTAGGAGTAGCGATAAGAGGATAGAAAGAAGTTATTTTAGGATATAGAAGGGATAGTTAGACGCGTTACAGGCACGCGATATAATGTTATCTATACTAGGTTAGGCTTATATAATACTATATAGGTCTTTATATAATATATAATTAGATAACCTTATTATAAAACTATACTATATATATAAGGCTAAAAATAGAGTAATACTATATAGTTAACCTTAAAAACGATATAGTGTTTTATATACTTTAAGTTATAGAAAAGTTACTTTCTAGCTATAGAGCATTATTTATTATAAGCCTTAGTGTATAATAACTGAGATTTAAAATTTTGTATCACTAAAAAGCGGCGATTTTTTATCCTAAATATAAGTTTAGAAATTTATATTAGTAANAAAAAGCAGCAATTTTTTATCCTAAATATAAGTTTAGAAATTTATATTAGTAAAAAGCCTACAACTTTTAGCCTAAAATTAATCCTAAACCTAGGTTTAGAAATTTAGATCCTCATAATATAGCGACTTTTAATCTTAAACCTAGGTTTAGAAATCTAGATTACTAAAAAAAGAAGCTGGTTTTCATCCTAAACCTAGGTTTAGAAATTTGCATCCTTAAATTATAGCGACTTTTGATCCTAAACTTAGGTTTAGAAATCTAGATTACTAAAAAAAGAAGCTGGTTTTCATCCTAAACCTAGGTTTAGAAATTTATATCCTAAAGGAAAAACTAATTTTCATCTTAAACCTAAGTTTAGAAATTTAGGTCCTCATAATATAGCAACTTTTAATCTTAAACCTAGGTTTAGAAATTTAGATCCTCATAATATAGCAACTTTTAATCCTAAACCTAAGTTTAGAAATTTAGATCCTTAAAATATAGCAACTTTTAATCTTAAACTTAGATTTAGAAATCTAGATTACTAAAAAAAGAAGCTGGTTTTTATCTTAAACCTAGGTTTAGAAATTTACACCTTAAAGGAAAAACTAATTTTTATCCTAAACCTAGGTTTAGAGATTCATATTACTAAAAAAAGAAGCTGGTTTTCATCCTAAACCTAGGTTTAGAAATTTAGATTATCATAATATAGCGACTTTTAATCCTAAACCCAGGTTTAGAAATTTAGATCCTCAAAATATAGCGACTTTTGATCCTAAACCCAGGTTTAGAAATTTGCACCCTAAAGGAAAAACTAATTTTCATCCTAAACCTAGGTTTAAAAATTTATATTACTAAAAAAAAAAGCTAGTTTTCATCCTAAACTTAGGTTTAGAAATTTATATCCTAAAGGAAAAACTAATTTTCATCCTAAACCTAGGTTTAGAAATTTAAGTCCTTATAATATAGCAACTTTTAATCCTAAACCTAAGTTTAGAAATCTAGATTACTAAAAAAAGAAGCTGGTTTTCATCCTAAACCTAGGTTTAGAAATTTGCATCCTTAAATTATAGCGACTTTTGATCCTAAACTTAGGTTTAGAAATCTAGATTACTAAAAAAAGAAGCTGGTTTTCATCCTAAACCTAGGTTTAGAAATTTATATCCTAAAGGAAAAACTAATTTTCATCTTAAACCTAAGTTTAGAAATTTAGGTCCTCATAATATAGCAACTTTTAATCTTAAACCTAGGTTTAGAAATCTAAATTACTAAAAAAAGAAGCTGGTTTTTATCTTAAACCTAGGTTTAGAAATTTATACCCTAAAGGAAAAACTAATTTTTATCCTAAACCTAAGTTTAGAGATTCATATTACTAAAAAAAGAAGCTGGTTTTCATCCTAAACCTAGGTTTAGAAATTTAGATTATCATAATATAGCGACTTTTAATCCTAAACCCAGGTTTAGAAATTTAGATCCTCAAAATATAGCGACTTTTGATCCTAAACCCAGGTTTAGAAATTTGCACCCTAAAGGAAAAACTAATTTTCATCCTAAACCTAGGTTTAAAAATTTATATTACTAAAAAAAAAAGCTAGTTTTCATCCTAAACTTAGGTTTAGAAATTTATATCCTAAAGGAAAAACTAATTTTCATCCTAAACCTAGGTTTAGAAATTTAGGTCCTTATAATATAGTAACTTTTAATCCTAAACCTAGGTTTAGAAATCTAAATTACTAAAAAAAGAAGCTAGTTTTTATCCTAAACCTAGGTTTAGAAATTTACACCCTAAAGGAAAAACTGATTTTCATCTTAAACCTAAGTTTAAAGATTCATATTACTAAAAAAAGAAGCTAGTCTTTATCCTAAACCTAGTATACTAACAATTATTCATAAGCTATAAAGGCTCATTTTCACTTATTTCTTTCTTCATCTAGTATTATCTAGTAGTATCTATAGTCTATTCACTACCTTATTCTTTATAGCGTATTATGCTTACGTTTTAGCTATAAAAGGATACTATAATATTTAATATTATTCTTCTCCTTAACTAAATCCACTTTACTAATCTTCAGCTTTATTATAGCTAAGATATTTCTTTATATAATTTTCTACCTAATATAACTCTATCGCCTTAAGGACTTATTCCCTAATAGTAATACTATTATCTAGCGTTATCTAGCGTTTATTCGCCCCTTCTAGCTATTAAGGCTAACTTTTAAAGCCTTAGGAGCCTGTTTCTATCCTACGGTCTTATTACCTAGTGAAGTTTAGGATCTATTTAAACCTTCCTATTTATATTTATTTTAGCTAAATTTCTTTATTTATTATGCTTATATTAGATATAAATAACTATACTTCTAAGGTACTATTAAGGGGTTATATTTTATAGTATAGCAGAATACTACTATTATCTATATCATTAGAAGTTTTCCTCTATTTATCCCCTATCTCTATTATTTAGTATCACTTAGTGTTTATTTAACCCTTATAACTACTAGGGATTAATCTTAAGCCTTAGGATCTAATTTCTATCTATTAGGCTTATTACCTAGTGAAGCCTAGGGATAATTTAAACCTTCCTACTAGGTGCTAAGGATTAATCTTAAGCCCTAAGATCCAGTTTCTATCTATTAGGCCTATTACCTAGTGAAGTCTAAGGACAATTTAGACCTTCCCATCAGGTACTAAGGATTAATCTTAAGCCTTAGGATCTAGTTTCTATCTACTAGGACTATTACCTAGTGCAGCTTAAGGTCTATTTAAACCTTCCTATCTATATTTATCTTAGCTATATTAGTTATAAATAACTGCACTTCTAAGGTGTTATTAAGGGGTCTTTAAGCTAAGTATTAAGAGTTAGTTTCTATTTATTAGTCCTATTACTTAGTGATATCTATAGTTACTTTAAGCATATTAGTCTAGCGTTATCTGCTACCTCTATTATCTAAGTATTCCTATTAGTATATTATGAAATAGCTACTAGCAGTATAAATCTATAGATAAGCTGCTCCTTATAGTATATGCTATACTAGATACTTAAATAAGTAAGCGTATTTATTAGGCGTATCTACGCATTAGACTAAGCTTTTAGATTCTGCTTACCTATCTGAAAACTATAAAGGAGTATAGATATAAACCCTACTTGAAACTATAAAGTAGTGCAGATTTATAAATCTATAAGGCTCTTGAGAAATATGCTAAGGTAAAGAATACGTAGTAACTATATACTGTGTTTCATAGTGTAGAAAAATACTGCTATTATCTATATTATTAGAAGTCTTCCTCTATTTATCCTCCATCTCTATTATTTAGTATCGCTTAGTGTTTATTTAACCCTTTAAGCTATTAAGGTCTCTACTTAAGCTTTAAGAGCTAACTAATTTAAAGCTAGTGACGCCTGCTCCTTTTAAGTTTATTAGACCTACAGATTACCTTCTTAGATTACGCAATATAATTAATAGGAAGGGTTAGTATAAATTAACCCTTATATATCTGCTCTAAAGGATTAATCCTAAGCTTTAGCATCTAGTTTCTATCTACTAGGTCTATTACCTAGTGAAGCCTGGGGATAATTCAGACTATCCTGCTATATACTAGGAATTAATCCCCAGCCTTAAGATCTAGTTTATATCTAGCAGTCTTATTACCTAGTAAAGCCTAAGGTCTATTTAAACCTT
>NW_025544656.1:0-3097 GCF_011800055.1 Colletotrichum gloeosporioides | reverse complement strand
TTAAAGAAAATAATATATAAATAGTAATAAGAAACTAGGTATATTTTAATTATTATTATAATAGTAATAAAATATTTATATTTAGATATTAAAGTAATAATAGGAGGTTTATTAAGAATTAGTAAAGTACTTCTTCTAAAGATTTATTAAATATTCTATAAATTAAATAGAATTAAAAATATAAAATAACCCTTCTATATATAATTATAAGATTATAAGAGAAGATATTACAGTTAAATAGACTAAGAACTAAATCTAAGCTATAGAGGATAGTTATTAAATATACTTTAAAAATATACTAAATTAATAGATTAAGTAATTTCTTATTAAATTCTCTTATATTTAGTAGATATAATAGTACTATTATAAGAAGAACTTTATAGAAGAAATCTTTTAAACTAATTATATTATATTTATTTATTAATAATATATTAACTTAAAAATATAAGAGTTTTAATATTAAGAGAAACTTAATATTATTAGATACNAAAAGAAAACTAGTTATTATATTAGTTATTTATTAAGTAGTTAATAATATATTATAGCTTAAGTATAGAAGATTAAGAGAATAATAAAATAGAGGTTTATATATATTTTTTTTTGATTTTTATTTATTATATATATAGAGAATTATAATAATAGAAAGTAGAAATAAAAAGACCTAAAGATATAGTTATTAAAATTAAAAAGTTTTAAGACTTATACTAGTAATATTTTAGTAAGAAGTTATAAGAGGATAGTTATAAAAAACCTTTTAAAAGTAATTACTTAGGTTAGTTTAAACTAAAGTATTAGCTAGAAATAAGAGATTTTATTAAAAATAACTATATAACTATAGGAAGTATAAGTACTCTTTAGTCCTCTAATAGGAAACTTTAATAAAAAGATAATTAAAAGTAATTAGTTTAGCTATAATTTAATAATATATTGTAGAAGGATTTCTATTACTTATTATAATTATAAGAATAAAAAGTATAAATCTATTAACTACTTTAAACTAAAGAAACTAAGAGATATAAATACTACTCTAATAATAAATTAGTAGTTTATTAAAAAAGCTAATATAAATATAATTTAAATTAAAGAAGAAGAAGAATATAATAATAAGTTTAATTTATTAGAAAATAAGTAAACTAAAGGTTTAATTTAAGTACTTCTATACTACTTATAAAACTAGAGAAGATATCTATTAATACTATAGTAAAAGGCCTCTAGCTATTTATAGTGATTTTTACTTACTTAGAGAGATAGACTCTCCTAACTCTACGCCTCCTAATAATATATATAGCCTTTAGTTATATAATCCCTAGGGTTAGGAAACTAGTTACCTAGTATTTAGTCAGACTAGTTAGTTAACTAGTCTAGTTAGACTTAAGTCACTTAGATTAATTAACTTAACTTAACTAGCTTAGTCTTAATCACTATATTAACTTAACTAGACTAAGACTAGTTAACTAGCTAGTTAACTAGTTTAACTAGTTAAATTAATATAAATTAAGTAAAATATTATATTTATTATAATAATTTATAATTAATCTTAATAATAACTAATAATTATTATTATTATTAATTAACTATACTAAATATTTATTAGTAATAGAGAATTTATATTATATTTACTAAGTATAAGATATTATAGAAAATTAATATTATATTAATTAACTACAAAAGAGGTTTATATATACNTACTTAGTTAGGTAATTACTTAATTAAGTAATTACTATAATAGGTAATTAACTATAAAAACTTACTATATAAGTAATAGTTAGAGGAGACTAAAGAGTTAAATAAAGGTATATCTTTTCTAAGAGGATATTACGCTCTTAGTACCCCTTATATCCTAAATATATTAAGCTTATATAGTTTATATAACCTACTCCTTAATAAGTACTTACTAAAGCTCCTTTATAAAGTATAAAGTATATTACTAGATACTTTACTATATACCTCCTTAACTATATATATAGCTAATAAGGGCCGCTAGCCTTATATTATGAAATTTAACTAGTATTAACTACGAAAGCTAGACTAGTCCCCTCGCCCTCTACTAACGACCTTCAAGTTACGTAATTACTTAGATATCTTCTTTACCTCCACGCTCCTCCGACTTCAACTATTATAATAAGCCTTAACCGTCTTCCTCTAGCTACCTTTATCTCCGTTAGTCTCCTCTATTTCTCAAGGCTCCTTTAAGCTATACTTACCCTTCACGCTATATTCAATCTGCGCTTATCTTCCTCTCCTCTGCTATTCAGACGTCTACGCTGCTCCGCTAGGCGTAGGGGCCCTAAAGCCTCTATACTGTCGCACTATTTAGATAACATCTTCTACCCTACTACGTAGTCTTAATATAGAGCCCTACTACTATTAGCTATACTCTTAATATCAGATTCACCCTTCCTAACTTACTAATATTCTACTTAAGCTACTTTAGCTATCTTAAGAAAGCTTATAAGATATTTATAAGTATTAGGATTATTATTAATAGCCTTAACTATATCTATATTAATCTTAAGGTTATATAATTATTATAAATTATCTTTATTAGTTATAGCTTTAAGTAGGTATAGCTAAGTAAATTTAAAAAAGGTTATTTTATTAATATAAATAAATAAGCTATAATTAGAGCCCTTAATATCCTTAATTTTAGTCTTATAGATTAAATTATCTAGCTTAGCTTTACTTAGTTTATATATATATATTTAAAGAGGGGGAAGGATATTATAGTTATTATATATATAGGAGGAGGATATGAGGAATAAGCTTAAAGCCTTATTTAAATAGTTAAGTTCTTATACTATAGCCATAAAAACCTTTTTAGCTATATAAAAAGTTATACTATTAAGTTTATACCCTTAAGTATAGGTTTAAGCTATTACTAAGCTCTAGCTGCTTAAGCTATAAATACTATTAGTATTCTGCGTTATAGATGACACCTTCGTAATATCACAAATAACGCTCTCGCTAGTATATTTTGCCGCCCTACTACCTACCTACCTACCCTCTTCTATATAGCTAGGGATAAGTTAAACTAAGAATTAATAACTAGTTATACTAAGATTTATTTATTTACTTTATTAAGATTAGGTATAGGTTA